>NW_017190074.1:0-155764 GCF_001704415.2 Capra hircus
GGTGAAAAAGCTGGCTTAAAACTCAACATTCAAAAATGAAGATCATGGCATCCAGTCCCATTCACTTCATGGCAAATAGATGAGGAAACAATGAAAACAGTGACAGACTTTATTTTCCTGGGCTCCAAAATCACTGAAGATGGTGACTGCAGCCATGAAATTAAAAGACACTTATTCCTTGGAAGAAAAGCTATGACCAACATAGACAGCATATTAAAAAGCAGAGATGTTACTTTGCTGACAAAGGTCCATCTAGTCAAAGCTATAGTTTTTCCAGTAGTTATGTATGGATTGAGAGCTGGACTATAAAGAAAACTGAGCACTGAAGAATTGATGCTTTTGAAATTGTGGTGTTGGAGAAGACTCAAAGAGTCCCTTGGTCTGCAAGGAGATCCAACCAGTCAATCCAAAAGGAAATCAGTCCTGCATATTCATTGGAAGGACTGATGCTGAAGCTGAAATTCCAATAGTTTGGCCACTTGATGCAAAAACTGACTCCTTAGAAAAGACCTTGATGCTGGCAAAGATCGAAGGCAGGAGGAGAAAGGGACGAAAAAAGATGAGATGGTTCGACGGCATCACTGACTCAATGGACATGAGTTTGAGCAAGCTCCAGGAGTTGGTGATGGACAGGGAAGCCTGGAATGTTGTAGTCCATGGGGTCACAAAGAGTCAGACATGACTGAGCGAGTGAACTGAAATGCTTGAAGTCCTCCTTCAACCCTACAGTCTTCAAAAGAAAGCCTAAGGTCTTCCATGGGGCCCACTAGGCCAACCTGATCTGGTCCAACCAATCTGTCACAGCTCAACTCTTGTCTTCTCCCATATGCCAAGTCATATCACTGTCTGGTTCATTCATCAATCACTTCACTAATTATCTTTCTCTGCTGACCCCCACTTGCATCCCTAACCAAGGGGTTCACCAACAGTCATTGAATACCCTCTGTGGTAGATTTTCTGAAAAAAAAAAAAAAGTTGCACATCATTTCTCTCATTCCTGTAAACACATGCCCCTCCTCCCATCAACAAGTCGAGTTGATTTGCCCCATTCCTTGTGCCTGGAATAGCCATGTGACTTGCTTTTGCCCAATAGAATGTGGTAAAAGTGGCACTGACTTCTGAGCTTAGGCCCAGAAGTTTTAATTCAGCACCATGTTAGGACACTTGATATAAATGACTGAGGAGCAACAGAACATGTGAAGAGGCCCAGGGACCAGTCACAATCATTCATCCCAGCATTGTGGCCAGCCCCCGGTCCATCTACCAGTTAAATCCAACCCCATGAGGGAGCCCAAGGAAGATCTGCAAAAAAAAATCACGCAGTCAACTCGCAGAGCTGTGAGAAATAATACACCATAGTCATGTGAAGCCACTAAGTTGTGGGGAACTTAGTGACTCAGCACTGGATAACTAATTTCCAGGGTGAAAATTGTGATGTGGATCCCATCTTTTAAAAGCCTACCAGTTTAGACTGTTATGTGGCAGGTGGAGGGGAGGAGAGTTTGGGGGAGAAGGGATACATGTATGTGATGGCTTAGTCCCTTCGCTGTTCTCCTGAAACTATCACAGCATTGCTAATCGGCTATTCCCCAATACAAAATAAAATGTTACATAGATAAATCAGCAATTGACTAAAAATAAATAAGTAAATACAAAGCATACAGTCTAGTCCCTTTGACCTCACTCACACATGAATAGCAATTAAAAGGAGAGGAGATTGTCTCTAATTATGAGGGCGGATGGTGTTGAGGAAAGTGCCAGAATCAGGGTTCACATCCCAGCCTGACTGAGTAATCCTTGGAAATTCATCCTCCCACTCTGTGTCTGTGTTCTTCCAAGGACATGAAGGGGTTGCCCTCAAGCTCTGAAGGACATGGCAGCCCTGAGTCCACCCATGTGTGAAATGCTCTTGGTGGACCATCTAATGGTGAAGGGAGAGTGACATGGGAAAAGCTCGTGGAAAGAAATCCAAAAATACTCAGCCTGTGAGCAAATACTTCACCAACAGGCACCCTAGTGTCAGGCACAGCACCCAAGGTGGACACCAGAAGCACAACAATCAATGCCCACAAGCCCTCTTGTGATTGGCCTGACACAGCTATGATCAGGGCAAGGAAGGGGCTATAGAATCATTTAGATCCTACCACTTACACCACCTTTGTGACCCTGAAAAAAAAAAACATGTCAACTCCCTTGGCCCCAGGCCCCTTGACTGTACAATGGGTAAGAAGCTGACGGCCCTGCCTCCCTCGTGGGAACATGAACAGACCCAGGGAGAGTAAAGGGCTCCATCCATTGTGCATGCAGGCAGGTGGTGCCCCTGTTGACTCAGCAAGGACTGAGTAATCTGAGCAGTTTCCCCAGAGAAGGTGACACATGGCTGAAAGTTGGGCAAAGATTCTGCAAGGTCAGAAGGAAAATAAAGGAGCTTCCATGGGTTGAAAAGCACAATGACAGCCACAGAGACAAGCCTGTCCCAGGATGAACCACCCAGCAGGGGCTGACTCTATGGCCGAGAGAACCACAGTCCTTTCCCTGTTATTTGTCCCAAGTATCACTGCAGACTCAAAAGAAGATCATCAGACACTCAGCACTGGAAAGAAAATGAAGAATGGAAAAGGGCTCCTCAATCCTGAAGTGCTGTCAACAGTCTGGTGACCAAAGCCATCATTTTTATCTTTTACTGCTCCAGCTTCTACAGACCAGTCTAACTATTTTGTAAGAAAACATGTCAAATAATTTATGCCAAGAGCCAAAAACAGAAAAGGAAGTTGCCACAGGCACATTCGAGCCACTGCTGTGACAAAACACAGGCAGATTGGTTTGGGCAAATATTGGGAGATGTGCCACCATGGCCCAGTGAATCCTGGGAAAACACCCTGCTGCCAGGAAGGTTGGTGTGGGAGGTGAGGACACAGAGCAGAGGCGACAGGAAGCCCCGCAACCCAAACCCCGGCTACATTCGCCAGCCAGTGCTCAGTGCTGTCTCCCCACCAGCGCGCTCCCCTCCTCCTCAGGGAAAGCTGGGCCAGGAGCCACGAGACCCCGCCTGGAGTCCCTGATTTCCTCCGACAAGCTGAGTGATCCCGAAGAGGCCTGGACCACTCCAGTTCTCAGTTTCTTCATCTGTAAGATGGGAGAGCCCACCCCCAGCCCCCAGCTCAACTGAGAGAGGAGAAGGCACTATAATTTGAAAGCTGTAAAAATGCGAGACAAACAGAAGTAACTTTTATTATTAAATCAAGCTTTGGATTTTACACATTCGTGGCCTGCTCTCAAGGTTGAAAACAGAGCTCAAAGGTCAAGTCCCATTCATTAAAGCCTAATTAGAAGACAAATTTTCTTTCCTCTGAACATGGGCTACAGAATCCAGTAGCTTAAGAAATAAGGATGCTGTATTTGAAACTCATTGTATTCATTCAAAGCTGCCAGGATCTGTGGAGCCTTCAGTTCAACATGGATGAGAAAGCAAGGCCACACAGAAACACGAGACAGAGCATGGGGGCTGGCACTGCCAGAGGCCTGATGCCCTAGGCCAGGGCTCCCTTGAGGACTGCAGTCTTCTATAATTGGGAAGAAGTCAAGACAGTTCTAAACAAAGACCCTGAAGGACCCAAAGGGAGCGTGTGTGTTGGCAGAGACAGGAGGCAAACAGAGAAACAGCAGACCAAAAGCAAAGCAGCTGAAATAGGGAGATGCGGGCCTGAGTCCGGCCTACCTGCGACACGCAGAGCACACAGAGAAGCTGATCAGATGTGGCCTGGCCCCAGAAGCCGCAAACATGAGACTAGGAACCTGGCCTTCAGCTGGTCCTCAGCACAGAGCTGTAGACAGCCATGCACTGTCAGCAATGACTCCATGGACTCTGATTTTCTTCTGCTGGCTGCAGTGACTTCAAAGCCTTTCTGTTTCCCTGTACTGACCTCAACCAGTCTTCCTTTACTTTCCTTTATGATTCTTCCTTCCAGAATCATCTATTGAGCACTCTGACAGCATTTTGGTACATCAATTTAGTTAGGCTCAAGTGTAGTCCCCAGTTAGTCAATCAAACACTAATATAGATGCAACCATGAAGGGGATTTTCAGATGTGATTAAATTCCATAATGAGTAGATGTAAATTAACCCAAGGGAGATTATGCTAGGTGGGCCTGGTCTAATCCAGGAAGCTCTTACAGGAAGCTTTATGCCTTCCCTGAGGCAGAGACATCAAACAGCTCCTATTCACAGGGCTTCAACCTGCCCAGGATTGTCCCCTTTGACTGTAGCCTGAGGATAACAAGCTTCAGCCAGGGCCAGTGCAGCTCCAGCTGGCTTGTGATTTTCCCTTCCTGCCTGCCTGCCCTACAGAGATGCTTAACCAGCCTGGACAACCACAAAAGTCAATTCCCTGTATACTACTGTATATAAGATATTAATATATAGTATAGTTGTGAGATGCACACACACACACATGCACGCACACACACATCTTACTTAGCTTCTGTTTCTCCAGTTGAATCCTGATGATAGCAGCTACCTAGTACCAAATTCTGCCCAGCATTGAGGGTACAGTGTTGAATAAAACATAGCCCTCAGTCATGTCCGACTCTTTGCGACCCCATGGACTGTAGCCTACCAGGCTTCTCCATCCATGGAATTCTCCAGGCAAGAATATTGGAGTGGGTTGCCATTGGTTTCTCCAGGAGATCTTCCCGACCCAGGGAATGAACCCGGGTCTCCTGCATTGTAGGCAGACACTTTACCGTCTGAGCCACCAGGGAAGTCCTAACTGTATATAAGATATTAATATATAGTATAGTTGTGAGATGCACACACACACACATGCACGCACACACACATCTTACTTAGCGTCTGCTTCTCCAGTTGAATCCTGATGATAGCAGCTACCTAGTACCAAATTCTGCCCAGCATTGAGGGTACAGTGGTGAATAAAACATAGCCCTTGTCCCCAAGAAACTCAAGATGTATTCAAGATGAGACAGGCAAATCAACTAGCATTTTTCAAGATGGCAGAACTATCCAATGTGTATCAACTTTCAGTTATGCTAGATGAATACGTTCTAGGGCTCTGCTGTACAATATTGTGCCTATAGGTAACAATACTGTATTGTGCACTGAGAATTTTGTTAGGAGGGTAGATCTCCTGTTAATGGTTCTTTGTTGTTCATTCACTCAGTCTTGTCTGACTCTTTGCAACACGTAAACTGCAGCATACCAGGATTCCCTATCCTTCACTATCTCCTGGAGTTTGCTCATACTCATGTCCATTTAGTTGGTGATGCCATCCAACCATCTCATCCTCTGCTGCCCCCTTCTCCTATCTTCAATCTTTCCCTGCATCCGGGTCTTTTCCAATGAGTCAGCTCTTCGTATCAGGTGGCCAAAGTATTGGAACTTCAGCTTCAGCATCAGTCCAAAAGACAGCAGCAGCTCAGTACTGGAAAAGAGTGGCATATGGGACCACAAACAAAGAACACTGAAGCAAGAATGAAGAGATGAGAGATGCTTTAAGAAGCATGATGAAAAAGTTGAAACCTGAAGGCTTAAGGATTTTGCCATGTGGATGGGGAGAAGTAGGAGCTCTCAAACAGAGGAAGCTCTGTAGTCAAGACAGTAGCTTGTACTGTCTCATATATTTGAAAGTTGCTAAATGAGTAGATATCCAATGTTCTCATTGCAAAAAGAATGGTAATGATGGGATGTGATGTCACTGAGTTACCAGAAGTATGAAATATCTAAGATGGGAGGTGATGTCACTGAGTTACTAGAAGTATGAAATACTAAGTATATCAAATCAACCCATTGTATATTTCAAATTCACCCAATATATGCCCACTATATCTCAATAAAGCTGGGAAAAGTCTGAACTTTTCAGACTTCCCAAAGTCTGAACTAGATCAGCTGGAAAGAGTCCTATCTGGTCTGGATGTGATAGGATGTTACAGGATGGAAAAGACCCTGGGAACAGGAAGTGTATAGATGAGTACAGGCCAAAGGAAGAACATGTCTGATACTAATCCAGGAGTCAAAGAAAAAAATGAAAGGGAAAAAAAAAGGTCTGGCTTTATTAAGAGGATGGTACTACAAAAAATATTTGACTCAGAAAGATTTAATAACACTAGTGGAAGTGATTTAAAAGTGCTTGACACTGCTCTACAGAACAAAATTGGTGAGCTATTGATCCTTAGAGGACATGACTAAGTCCCCCAAGCAGCTCTCCCCAGGAAGATTTCTCTGAAAAAGAGGGAAACCAACCAGTCTTGTTCATGATGGGTCAATCCCACTGATCCGAGTGACGTTAACTGTTGACATTTTAGAGTCTGAAATCATACTTAGCAAAAGAAAATTGTACTGGCAAAAACTACTGACACAATGGTTGTTGTACACCTGTGATTCCTTTGGTTTTCCTTCCCAAATCTCCAAGGCTAAGCCTCCTGTCCTCATCCACATGACCCCACCTCATGCCAGTCACTAGAACTCTAAGGATAAAGCAGTGACAATCCCCACCCTCAAGGAACATTTCCTTGAGACCTGAGGAAACAAAAGCAGAGGAAACACTGGGAGAAAACTCTGTGTGGGGCTGCAAGGGAGTCGGTTCTACTGAAGATGGACCATTCCCAGGTGGGGTGACCATTGACCAGGTGGACAGCCATCAGAGGAGGGAGGGTAGCTCCAGGCAGAAGAGGTCATGGGAGGAAAGACTCAGAGCTGGCAATCTCTTGAATTAGGAGTGTGTTCTTCTAGCTGGAGTATTGAGTGAGAGAGGCCAAGGTTGGACCATTCAAGGTCCGTCTGCACCATGTTAAAGAGGTTAGAGTTGATTCTATAAGTATCTCTTCTCACTTGGGAACTTCTAAGAAAATGACTCAACTCCCTTGTGCAAAGATGAAGGCCAAGGGTAGCAAAGCCAGGCTGGAGACACTGAAGAACCTTTGTGGGGTTTTTGGTGGTAGAGGCCATGTCTGCCTGGCCTCAAGTGATATTTAAAGTTTTAATAGGCATTTCAGCCCCAGTATTTTCCATTCAAACCTTTAGATGTGATGAGTGATATTAAATTAAAAAAATTTTTTCAACCTGCCTTCCTCACAAAGCCTAAAAGAGTATTTCATGTGAGACTGCCCTGACACAACAGGGACACACCACTGTAATTCATCTCAACCACAGACAAGCCTGACCCTCAGTGTCATGAGCTTCTCGCTTTTAATTTTCCTACTCCTGCCTGACAGGATATAGGACAAAGGCCTACCCTGTGACCTCCCTTGGCAGCAGCTTCAGTGTGCAAGAAAATGGCTTGGCTCGCTGATCCCAGAAGCTGTGGGGAAAAGGGGTGAAGAAGAGTAGGCTTTCCCAAAGCAGGCTTGTTGGCCTCCATAGTCATGTGAACCAATTCCTTACATTAAACCTCCTCGTATAGATACACACACATGCAATTGGTGCTTTTCCTCTGGAGAACCCTGATTAATACACAAGGCTACCCCCACACAGAGGGAGTAGGAACACAGGGAGGTGTGACCAGAACTCCAACCCTGCCCTGCAGTAAAGAGGGACTCCTCGTACTCCCTGCCAGGATTCTCACATCCTCTGGATAGGAATAGGAATCAGCCCCATCACCTATGCCAGGTGCTGAGTGGTAATAGCACCTTCCTTCCTCACCCAACCAGAGGTGAATTAGTGAAGACCAAGTGGAGAGCATGAACTTCCACCCTCACCCAGTAGTAGGAAGAACCTCCACCCAGGGGGAGGAGAGGGTGGGACAAATACAGAGATTAGCATTGAAACATATGTATTACCATATGTAAAATAGACAGTTGGTGAGTATTTGCTGTATGACACAGGGAGCTCAAACCCACTACTCTGTGACAACCTAAAGGGGTGGGATGGGGTGAGAGGGAGGTTCAGGAAGGAGGGGACATATGTATAACTATGACTGATTCATGTTGACGTATGACAGAAACCAACACAACAGTGTAAAGCAATTATCCTCCAATTAAAAATAAATGCATTTAAAAAAAGAACCCCCACCCACCCTGGGTGTCAAAATTGACCCAACGGTAAACTGAGAATTCTACCCTCATCTAGCAGTACTGATGTGGTGCCTCTGTTCCCAATGAAGCTGAAATTCGATTGAGTAGGCCTGTTGTGGATAATAGCATGGGTGCAACAACTCCAAAACTACTGGTAATGCATTAATCAAATGGGTAAATATCTTGACATTGTTGGAAACCACAGTTCTCACTCTGGAAGAAAAGAGATATAAATATGGGGAAATTGGATTGAAATTCAAGGTATCAGGATCAAGTTGCAACTTAAAATTAGATGGTGGGGTCAGGGATGCAAAGGGCATGTGTACTTCCTAGAAATATGGCTGTCCTAGTAGCAGGGAGTTCACCTAGGCCCCAGACATTGGTTTAAATTCCCTATTCAAAGGCATCATAGCTGCTTGGAAAAATGGCACATTCCAGGCTGGGGCAGGATATGGTCTATCTGTTGAGTTAGCCACTCAACTGCACTGAGAAACCTGCTGGCACTCTCTATGGTGACATGTTGGAGCTCAAGGATCCTGGGCTAAAGGGCAAAGAAGTGCCAGCCACTTGGGATTCTCCTGAGCCTACATGTGGCAAAGCATCCTAGCCATGCTCTCTTGGTGTTCTGTTGTCTTGAAGACTGCAGGCTGCCTCATCTGTGCCACAAGAAACCATGGGAAGAGGTTTGTGTCCTCATTTGAGCTGGACATAGTTTAGGGGACATCCAAACCAGGGCACTCTCAGGAGGATCTTTGGTGACCCTGTCTTTGACAAGAGTGTCTCTTTCTAGAAACCTTGGCTTCTTTCTGGGAGACTCAGATTGCTCTTACAGTAGGGAACGGTGGTCTACAACAAGCTGTTGAGAGGTCTAACATAGTCTGATGTTTTGTTATCAATTTTGGCTCCTGGCCACTTTCATGTTGGGAAGCGGTTCTCACACTTTTACCCAGCGGGAGCCTGGACAATGGAAATCAGTCCAGAGTCAAGCTTTCTCAGTATCGTGTATGACAGGTATGCTGAGAGGAGGGGACCATGGCTGCCCTGTTGGTATTGAGGGGAATCGGGATCTCAGCTCTAACCTGAAGTATGGCTAGGATTCTCAGCTAGCCAATCCTTCTTTCAGCATCTACTTTTTACTGAGCATCTATTTGATGTCAGTTAAAAAAATACTGAGCAGCTATTTTGTACTGGGAACTGGAGGCCAAAGACAAGGAAAAGGTGCCCTGTCTCAGCCAGCTCAGGCTGTCACAACAAAATACCATAAATACCATTTTCTCACAGTTTTAGAAGCTGGAAGCCCAAGATCAGGGCCTAGCACAGTCCAGTTCTGATAAGCATCTCTTCCTGGCTTATAGACAAGTGCCATCTCACAGGGTACTCATGTTACCTGTCCTCAGTGTGTACGTGTGGAAAGAGAAAGCAAGATCTCTGGTGTCTCTCCTTGTAAGGGCACTAACCCCATCATGAGGGCCCCATCCTCAGGGCCTAATTACCTCCTCTATGCAATCTCTCCAAATACCATCACATTAGGGGTTAGGGCTTCAGCATATGAATTGAGGTGGTGGGCTGGGGGACACATTCAGTCTATAACATGCCCTGTCCTCAAGGAGTTCACAGTCTTTGGCCAGATATAGAGAACTAAATCAATAAGTACAATATGGCATGGAGCATTCTGTATAAAGGCAGGATCAAGATGCACAGTTACACTGAGGGACCACTTTTCACCTCCTGGTGGGCAGAAATCCCAGAAAAGACAGACATCAAGCAAATAACACCACCAAGACAGGCATAATTACAAACTATGAGAAATGCTGAGACGGGGAGCCAAGATGCTCTTCCAGAAGGAATAGCTCTGGGGCCAGAAGATAAGCTGAGTTCAGTTGGGACGTGTTGAGTTAGATGAGCCTATGAGGTAGTATCTGCACTTTGTATTATAGAATGGATTTTTATTAGGAATCAAACCTAAAAATAAGGAAGTTTTTTCCTGTGTCTCCCAACCCCCTTGGCACTGGCAACATAAGTAACAGAACCAAGAGTTGCAAAGGACACAAAATGCCCTTGGGCAACTGTGAATCAATGCAATGAATTTTATGGCTAATGAATCAGGGCTGTACCCACGGATTCTTTTCAGAAATAAGGACTGCTGGAGTTCCAAGGGTCTCAGAGATTGCCTACTAAAGCCTCTTCATTTTATGGCTGAGAAATCCTTAGCACAGAGAGCAAGTTCCCATAGCTGGTTTCTGAGATGTCATACACTTGGCCTCAGCTACTGTGTGATGTTGAGGAGGTGCCTGAGTTCCCAGTGCTTGAGTTTCCTCAGTAGTCAAGTAGGGGTGGTGACAGCATCTACTCCATAGGCATGCTGTGCCACTTCTGCAGATCCTTTTGTTGGCACCAAGATCTGTGTCCTCCAGCTGAAGCCATCCCTTAAAGTCAGCCTCCTTGATGAATAGACCTGTAGGAAGAAGGTGATGGGGCCCTTTGCTTGTCTGCTGACAGTTTTAGTGTCACAACTTCCTGCACAGAGATCTGGGCTGTGGGGAAAATGCCCAAACATCCATACCCATACAGTGTGGATTACAAATCTAATCCCTGGCAACAATAGTAATAGCTAGCCCATGCTGAGCATCCACCATCCCAGACATTGTGTGAGGGACATTACTAATGATGGTTAGCCATCAAATCAGCCTTGCAAAATACATAGAACCATCCCTATTTTACAGAAGAATCTGAAGCAAATGAGAAACTAAATATTCCAACAAATAAGACAAGACTATATCCTTAATATACAAAAAGCTCTCATAAATCAATAAGAAAAAATCACAAAAGAGACAAATGACACAAATAGACAATGACAACACATACATCCTACAGTAAACATTAAAATGCCCAATAAGACTTGCAATCAGAGAAATGCAAAATGAAAATGAGACACTAATTTTTCTTTTTTATCACATTGGCAAAGATTGTAAGCATGAGAATACACACAGTTGACAGAGGGGCAGGGATAAATGTATTGCGATGATAATGTCTTCTCTGAAGACATAATGACTTCTCTGAATGGCGATTTGACAACTGATGTAAAAAGTCTTAAAAATCTATACTGTTTGAGTCAATATTTCTACTTATTTCTAAGATGTATCCTATGGGAATAACTAGAAAAATGCACCCATTTTATACAAGTATGTATACATCTGTATGTGCACAGAACAATACTGAAAGAACACAGACAAATATGGTAGCAAAGGGACCTCAGGGAGTTAGCATCACTGGTGATTTAACATTTTCCTTATTTTATTGTGTTTTCCAAATTTTATTGACTTTATAATCAGAAATATATGCGTTTTACCAAAGGACAGCTGTAAGTTATTCTAAATAAGTTCCTATCTCCTGACCTGGCAACTGGCCAAGATAGAGAGGAAACAGTTGTAGTCTGTCAATCCTTGAGATAGTTCTCCCAAAAGACTAGAAATGACACCAAAAGAATAGAAAAGGCAAAATTTGCTTCCAATTTTCCAAAAAGAATATATGGCCAATTCTATACATCACAGTGCAGTTGAGTGTACTGTGCACTCACAATTATAATGAATTATAACCTATGCACCCACAATTGTAATGAATTCTACCATGTTAGTTAAGGAAAAACTGGAATGAAATTTTTGGTCAACCCCATATGTTGAAAAGTATAAGGACACATGCTCATTTGAAAGGAAGAATTGCTAAACTGAAAGTCTGAAGAAGCTTAATCAAGTTAGTCGAAAGTTCTGCACTTAGGTCCAGAAAGTCCATGTTTTTAGGGGAAGATCTGAATTCATGGTATGCATGAAGATGACACAGGCCAAATGGAAGAAACGAGTCCTCACTCCCCGCACAAGTGTTCCTGCCTTTTCCCACCTCCCTACATCTACTTCTGGCATATGCCTGGCTGGTACAACTCTGCAGCCTGCCCTCCTCTCCATCAGACCCACCCTCTTTTCCTGAAGGCCTACCCCCACCCCTGCAGACATTCAGCCTGTGGCCCCTTTAGGCCAATAACCAAGGATACCAGGCAGCATGCATTCTCTCCAGGATATTGGCAATCCCTCACATTGGTATTCTGCACCCAAACATGGTCCCTGCTCGATAGTGGTCTGGCCAAGAGAGCACAGTTGTGGCAGTGCAGCCACAGAGAGCTGGGAAGGCCATTAAGTGGAGTGATATTCCAGAAGAGTGTGTATGCTGTTCTGTCCCCTATTATACTGCTTGCTTGTACCTCTCAGGTTCTTGACAATTTATGGTACAGCAAAAATCCCATTAGAACAGGCTCTAGGAGGTGTTCAAATTGTGTCACTGTACTGGAATTTGGGCTGTGGAAGGCAGTTCAGAATGAAAGAGCCACTGGCCAGGACTTCAGCAGTTTCCATTTGAGTGGAATTTGCCTTGCAATGTCCTTAATGGAAACCAGATCTGCCTGGTCTTTATGTTGCCTATGGAATGAAGTGATAAATGCCTGGATAGACTTGGGAACTCAATTTTATAAAAGCTAAATATAGTTGTTTGAGTGTACAATTAGAGTGTGTGTTAGGTAGCTGAGGATGAGCGATGGATGGGAATTTGGCTTCCCCAGCTCGGGAACCTGGGGCAGCCTGGTTATGTGTGTAGCCACAAGCAGGTGACCCTTAGGTGACACACATCGCGATGCTCAGCACTGGCTGGATACTGATATTTTGTGTATAAACAAGACGGCCTCTCTTCCACTAGTCTGAGGAATCTTTGATAATTCACATGTGAAATTAAAGGCATCTTATTCATTCTGTTATTTATTATTCTCTGCAAAATGAGTTAGGAATTTGTCCCCGTGAATAATGTTAGCCATAATAGTTAATTTACTCCTATTCATTGGCAGTAATAAAAATGTACAAGGGGAGGCAGAAACATTATTATTTCTTGCTTGAAGTGCAATATCATGTGGTGAGAAAAACATGTTAATATGCTGCAAAGTGCTACAGGAATTTAGTTCTCAAAGGAATGGTGGTATTAAATGTATTCTGACAAGAAGGAGCCTCGGAAGGGAAACATTTATCTTCATAAAGTCATTAAATTTACTGAGCAGCATTGCATTCTTCCTGCAATCTGCTCACTCCATTAGAGGCGAAGCTGGGAAACTGACTCTGTCACAGGAGAGGCCCCCACATTTCCAAAAAGAGGAGGAATGGGGCTCTTCCCCTACAGGAAAGGTTTCCCCCTCAAAACCAATGAACTCCAACTCAGACACACACATGGGTGCTCTGTTACCTCCTTCCAAAATAAATAAATGGGGTACTGACAAGTTTCTTCCTTTCCTCCCAGCCAGATGATTCTGCAAGGGACTAATGGCTGACAGATTTTGCAAACCCACCTGGTCCACAATTTCAGGGGATTCAGGGTGAGAAGGGTTCCATCCAGCTGATGTGGACCCAAGGCGGCTCACACAAGCCTGGATCTACACGATGGTGTGAGCTGTTCTGTGAAGCAGTTTTCTGTATGTGTGTTTCTTAATCAAGGGATCCTGATCCACCCAAAAATGTCATAAATCCACATTCTTGAAAATTACTGAGGGAGAGAACTCGGGTTCCTTGTAGTTGCGAGTTTCTCTCGTATTCCAATAGCTCTGTGTCTTTAATGGGCTTACCTTGTGGCTCAGCTGGTAAAGAATACCCCTGCAATGTGGGAGACCTCAGTTTGATGCCTGGATTGGTAAGATCCCCTGGAGAAGGGAATGGCTCTCCACTTCAGTATTCTGGCCTGGAGAATTCCATGGGCTGTATAGTCCATGGGGTTGCAAAGAGTTGGGAACTCAAATCACCATGAAATGCAAACAGACTTCAGAACCAAAGCCATGCTGCCCACTTGGACACAGGGTAAGGAAAGAAGCAAACTGAGCAGCTTTCAATACACTAGAGGACTTGTCTCGCCCAACAGATGCCTTATCTTCCTCAGTTCAGTTTAGTCACTCAGTCATGTCCAACTCTTTGAGACCCCATGGACTGCAGCACATCAGGCTTCCATGTCCACTGCCAACTCCCAGAGCTTACTCAAACTCATGTCCATCGAGTTGGTGATGCCATCCAACCATCTCATCCTCTGTTGACCCCTTCTCTTCCTGCCTTCAATCTTTCCCAGCATCAGGGTCTTCTCAAATGAGTCACTTCTTTGCATCAGGTGGCCAAAGTATTGGAGTTTCAGCTTTAGCATCAGTCCTTCCAATGAATATTCAGGACTGATTACCTTTAGGATTGACTGGTAGGATCTCCTTGCAGTCCAAGAGACTCTCAAGAGTCTTCTCCAACACCCCGGTACAAAAGCATCAATTCTTCGGCACTCTGCTTTCTTTATGGTCCAGCTCTCTCACATCCATACATGACTACTGGAAAAACCACAGCCTGGATTAGACAGACCTCTGTTGGAAAAGTAATGTCTCTGCTTTTTAATATGCTGTCTAGGTTGATCATAACTTTTCTTCCAAGGAGCAAGCATCTTTTAATTTCATGGCTGCAGTCACCATCTGCACTGATTTTGGAGCCCCAAAACATAAAGTTTGTCACTGTTTCCATTGTTCCCCCCATCTATTTGCTATGAAATGATGGGACCAGATGCCATGATCTTCGTTTTCTGAATGTTGAATTTTAAGCCAACTTTTTCACTCTCTTCTTTTACTTTCATCAAGAGGCTCTTTAGTTCTTCTTTGCTTTCTGCCAAAGGGTGGTGTCATCTGCATATCTTAAGTTATTGATATTTCTCCTGGTAATCTTGATTCCAGCTTGTGCTTCATCCAGCCCATCATTTTTAATAATGTACTCTGCATATAAGTTAAATAATTAGGGTGACAGTATACAGCCTCGACGGACTCCTTTCCCAATTTGGAACCAGTCTGTTTTTCCATGTCCAGTTCTAACTGTTGCTTCTTGACCTGCATACAGATTTCTCAGAAGGTAGGTGAGGTGGTCTGATATTCCCATCTCCTTAAGAATTTTCCACAGTTTCTTTTGATCCACACAGTCAAAGGCTTTGGCATAGTCAATAAAGCAGATGTAGGTGTTTTTCTGGAACTCTCTTGCTTTTTTGATAATCCAGCAGATGTTGACAATTTGATCTCTAGTTCCTCTGCCTTTTCTAAAACCAGCTTGAACATCTGGAAGTTCACGGTTCACGTATTGCTGATGCCTGGCTTGGAGAATTTCAAGCATTACTTTACTAGCATGTGAGATGAGTGCAACTGTGCAGTAGTTTGAGCATTCTTTGGCATTGCCTTTCTTTGGGATTGGAATGAAAACTGACCTTTTCCAGTGCTGTGGCCACTGCTGAGTTTTCCAAATTTGCTGGCATATTGAGTGCAGCACTTTCACAGCATCATCTTTCAGGATTTGAAATAGTTCAGCTGGAATTCCATCACCTCCATTAGTTTTGTTCATAGTGATGCTTTCTAAGGCCCACTTGACTTCACATTCCAGGATGTCTGGCTCTAGGTGAGTGATCACATCATCGTGATTACCTGGGTCATGAAGATCTTTTTTGTATAGTTCTTCTTTGTGGTTTTGCCACATCTTATTAATATCATCTGCTTCTGTTAGGTCCATACCATTTCTGTCCTTTATTGTGCCCATCTTTGCAAGAAATGTTCCCTTGGTGTCTCCAGTTTTCTTGAAGAGATCTCCCATCTTTCCCATTCTATTGTTTTCCTTTATTTCTTGGCATTGCTCACTGAGGAAGTCTTTCTCATCTCTCCTTGCTATCCTTTGGAACTCTGCATTCAAATTGGTATATCTTTCCTTTTCTCCTTTGCCTTTCCCATCTTTTCTTTTATCTTCCTAATATTCCACAAATAGCTGCTGTTCTAAGGATAAACACATGCATCCTATCTACCAACACATCGTAAGAAAGAAGGCAATCTTGGGTGTGCTTCAGAAGAGGACCAGGGTATGGGGCACAAGATGAAGATAGGAAATGAAGAAGAAGAACTGTGGATAGAGTTTTAAAATCCCAGTGCAAGTTTATCTGGAGATGAAAATAGCTTTGACTGAACCAGGAGAGCTAAAGTGTCCCCCACACCATGTCACAAGCCACAGCTAGGGCTGTCTCAGGACAGATCCAGAAGAGTCAAGCTATTTCTTTGGTGACATGAAAACAAGATCCAACAGTTGAGACTCTGTTACTGATCCCATGGTTAAGACTCTGTGCTTCCAATGCATGGGACACAGGTTTTATCCTGGTCCAGGAACTAAGATCCTGCATGCTGCATGGTGTGGTCAAAAAAACCCCAAAACACAAAAGGAAAAGGCATCACAGCCAATTTCTTACAAAATAGAAAAAGAAAGCAAAATCACTGAGGGGAGCTAACTATAAGCTGTAAGAGGTCACAGACAATATTGGTTGCTCTAATAGTACCAACACCTCGCTGATAGGCACTCCATAAATATTTGTTCAGGAAATGGATGGATGCATGCATGCATTGCTCAGTTGTGCTCTGGGTGGGCGGCAGGGCTAGACAGAGACATTCCTAATCCGGCACTCCAAGTGACACTGGCCCATCCAAGGAACACTGCATTTTGTTAGCAGGATGAATTTTGAAATGTTTGACCAGGTTGATAGAATTTCCAGTGACCAATTCCCAGGATTCTGACCCTGTTCAGAGAAAAGACTGATATTTGTTGAATAACCATCATGGGCTAATTATGTGAACTATGTTTTCACTGAATCCTGAGAACAGTCAATTTTGCAAGTGAAGAGTCTCAGAAAGGTTAAGTAATTTGCCTAAGATCACATAGTGACTGGTCTTGTTCTTGGTGCCAGGCTGACCAAGCAAGCAAGACAACATGTCCTCTGTCTTCCCAGCCAATGCTCTATAGAGGGAGACTGTCATTACACAATTAATAGCCCAATTAATGACATAGCTACCCTGGTGATTAGTGCTATGAAGCAGCAGCACTCGCTGCCAGGAGACCCAGCAGCAGCCAAGACTAACCTCATCTCGGAGGAGGATCACACAGGCTTCCTGGACAAAGTGACATTTGAGTAACACTTCTAAGGCTCGATGAGCAATAACTAGATAAGAAAGAGCAGAAGGGGTATTCAGGCAAAAGAGACATGAGAAGGCAGGCCCAGAAGCAGAAAGGAAGACACATCTTCTGACAAATCCCAAGGCAGCTTGTGGGACTGGACAGCAGACAGTAAAGGGGGAGATGGCCCACTGTGAGGCTGTCAGAGGCAAAAGGGACCATGGCAGTGGTGTTGAGGATTTGAAAATGTAGCCCAAGGATCATAGAAAGACACTGCAAGGGTTTAAGCAAAGAGAAAGAGACCAATCAGAACTGCATTAAGAGGTCTCCGGAGCCACTAAATGGAGTACAGATTAAAAGTGATTAATGGAGCCAACTGGGAAACCAGGACTCTTGTCCCGAGGAGAGGAGACAATGATGGCTGGGCAGAGAGGAGGAAGGAGGGTGGATGAGGGGAAAGTTATTTAGAGGACAGACTCTCCAGAGCTGAGTGGTGGATTGACTGCAGAAAACCAGGGAGACACAGGTGTCGAGGATGACTCTCAGATTCTGGGTTGAGGAGACCACTCTCCACTGAGATATGCTTGGGAGATGGAGGAGGACACTCTGCCTGTCTGGCATCTATTTCTTCTCTATTCCAGCAGGAAATCCCTTTCCACACAAACATGGAGAGTACTCCCTCCCTGGCCTGGTGATTTGCAGCACTTTTTGAGGTGAAATGTCATTCTCAGTCAGGAAGGCATCTGAACTGGTCAGTGGAAGCTCAAACAGCATCATGTGAGAAGACTAGGGCCCCTCAAGGTTGCAGACCAAGGGCTTATTCTTTAAAAATGATGCTAATTGTGTTGTGGAAGCCCCCCCGTCACCACCAATAAGCAGCCCAAACCTCTTTGCCGTCTTCATGGTTTCACAACCAGGTTTCCCAGCCTGGGCCTACATGACTCAGTTAATAGGGCTTGCAGAACAAGACACTGGTGACGCACCCAAGTGCTTGTTTTTGCTTAACACACTGTTCACTGATTCTTTTAAAGACCTTTGAAACATTCAAGTGCATATAGGCGTTTTAGACTATCTGCCCTCTGTAGCTGATCTGGCCAACTGCCAGCCCATCTGGAGGCCCGCTAAGGAGAAAGTAGAAGAGGTTTCAAAAATCAGACTGTGCAAAGCTCAGTGTTTAACCCAGTGACTCCTCAAGATGATCTATCAAGAGAGAACAAGTTGAACAATCTTTGCCTGAACAGAATGATAGCCGGATGGCCCTTCAAAGAGGCACTTGTTCCAGAAAACAAGATCATTTGCTTTTAGTGCTATTTTATTCCACATTTCTTGTCAAGTCAAGAACACAATCTGACCTGAACCCAAGCTTAGATTGTACAGAACATCAGATTCCTACATACCCTGTGTGTCTAAAGGCGATTCATTTAGTCAAGATACTTGACGTGAAAATGTAAAATTAAATGTTTAAAAGATTCGCTCATCATATCTGACCAACAGGGTCATCATCCTGCAGGTCCTTCGTGTATCACCCATTGCTTCCCACTCAGTAATCCACATCAGGCTCTGCACCCCCTCTCTGCTGGCCTTGGGGCCCCAGTTTGGCAGCCTTCTAGACTATTTTCTCTGGCTTTTTATTAGCTCTGTGTTCCTCCATGAGTTGAAATCAAGGCTTCCCCTCAATCCTCAGCTTCTTAAAACTCTTCCAGTTGGACCACACCCAAGTACAAGATCTCAGTAGCCCCTGAGCCCAGGACTGCTTTAACTAGTAGCAGGCACAAATATACATATACATATACATATACATATACATATACATATACATATACATATACATATACGTGAACCTGGGCTCCCCACATACACCTCCCAATCCTACTGACATCACCTGGGTTAATGTGCCCCAGGGGGGCAGAGGTATTAGCACAATGCAGTCACCAACCCAGAGGAGCTAGACCTAGACGGGCCTAAGGTACTGGACCCACTATGACTGCACATCCCGGTAGAAGTCTTAGAATGTGAAGAGGCAACGGCTCAGGACAGGATGGCTGAAAATCTCACTGATGCTGATGTGGGGCCAGAAGAGACAGCTTCTCTGAAGGAGTCCCTGGGCCAATGGCAATGCAACGACAAGGCTGTGGCAGACAAACTCTAAGGTAACCTTCAGTGCTTCTTCCAATTCCTAGTATTCATGTCTTTCCCTACTCTGCTTTCTCTGAGCATGGGTAGTACGTATGACTTGTTTCCAACCTACAGAATATGCCAAAGGCAATCAGATGTTACTCCCACAGTTATCTTGTTATGTAAGACTCCAACTCACCAGACTGGAAGGAGGATTCTCCTTGATAAAAGAAAGTGAAAGTCTTAGTCATTCAGTTGTGTCTGACTCTGTGACCCCATGGACAATAACCCACAAGGCTCCTCTGTCCACGGGATTCTCCAGGCAAGAATACTGGAGTGGGTTGCCATTTCCTTCTCCAGGGGATCTTCCCAACCCAGGGATCAAACCTGGGTCTCCTGTACTTCAGGCTGATTCTTCACTGTCTGAGCCACCACGGAAGCCCTGATAAAGGAAGCAGCCATGTTGAAGAAACCACACAGCAAGAACTTCAGGTGGGCTCTGGATTATGGTCAGCAAAAAGCTCAGGCTCTCAGCTCAACAGCTATGAGGAAATTAATTCTGCCCACATCTTCATGCTTGGGAGCTGATTCTTTCCCAGTCAAGCCACTAAAAGAGCTCTCAGCCTTAACCTCGATTTCAGCCTGTGAGACTCTGATCAGAGGCTCCAACTAAGCTGTGCTCAGACTCCTGATCCACAGAAACCAGGAGATAATAAACATGTGTCATTTTAAGCTGTTCAGTTTGTGGTCGTATGTTATACAGTAATGGAAAACCTGTACATAAGGCTTATGGGAATCAAGGATTCCAGAATCAGTCAGGCCAGGCACACCTAGGGCTATGTGGGAGGGAGGAAGGGGTGGCAGGAGTAGGTAGAAGGAAAGGCAGAGTTGGAATGATCTCAAATATTAAAGCAAATCAAACATCCCTGTCTTGAACCCTGCTTCAAGCTTTAGTTCAAACATGCACACATCTGTACCCTCCAGCCTGGCCAGTCAACCCAGAGAGCCTAAGCATCTCTTCTGTGCCAGGCCCTTTCTTAGGTCCAGCAGGGACATGACAGGAAAAAGTCAAGGTCGCTGGCATCTAGGGGTTCTTGGCAAGGACTTGGATCTCTTTGGGAATTGACTAACTCAGGATGCTTATTCAAAATATGATTCCCCAGGCTCCAACCACAGAAATTCAGTTAGTAGGTCTTGGGCAAGGCCCAGATAGTCGTATTTAAAAATATATATCTCAAGTGATTCTTCTGTAGGTAGTCCAAGAACCATACTCTTAAGATTAAACACTGATAGGTAGAACCAGTGCCAGGTTTTCAATAGAGGAATGACAAGATATGGCTTGCATATGAAGAGGCTCACCCTGGGCTGCTGCATGCAGAATGAATTGCTTGGGGGCAGCGATGGAAGCAGGGGGCCAGCAGGGGCTGTGATCCAAAAGGAATGATAGTGACTTGACCAGAGTAGGAACAGTGGGTTGGGAGAAAACTAGATGGATATAGGTTATACTATGGCGGTGAAACCAATAGAACTTAGTAATGTGTTGAAGTAGAGGGAAGTATTGAGGATGCCACCATTATTTAGACCATCATGTTTGTGATTATTCAAGTGACATACCCATTGGAATTGTGGTCACTCCACAGCATAATACTCACTAAACGAAAGAAACAGATAAATACAAAGTCAATCTTTTTTCCACCAAAATAATTAGGGTAACAAATTGAAACACACTGATTTCCTTAATTCAATAGGTGAATCCGTCATCATGAATAAATCAGTGTTTTAAATATCATCCCCCAGACAAAGTAGCAAAAGTACCTACTCTTTATGAAGCACATAGCTCTTTCAAAGAAGTCAACTTTACTCAAATTGTTCCAAACTGTTCATAAAATGTTTCAAGGAGAAATCATAAAATTCTCAAGACTGCAAAACTAGATAAGGACCCTTCTTTTCTCTAGACAAGGAAGCAAGTACAGAAGGATTCTCCAGGCAAGAACACTGGAGTGGGTTGCCATTTCCTCCTCCAATGCATGAAAGTGAAAAGTGAAAGTGAAGTCGCTCAGTCGTGTCCGACACTCAGCGACCCCATGGACTGCAGCCTACCAGGCTCCTCCATCCATAGGATTTTTGAGGCAAGAGTACTGGAGTGGGGTGCCATTGCCTTCTCCGAAGTACAGAAGAGAGGGATGTAAATATATGATTGCTATAGAAACCTTTTCTGAGTAGGGCAGACTGATTTGGAGAAAGAGAATTAATTCCTGTTGGGTGTTTGTTTAATTTTTTAACTTTGTGTGTGTGTGTGTTTAAATTTTTTTTCACTTTATCTAACAATGATCCTATGGAGTAGAGATTATTACCATCTCTATTCTACACTCAGGATTTGATAACAGTGGCAGAATGTCAAATAACTACTAACAAATGAAAACTTTTTTGCCTCATCTCTTTCTCTTTATTATTATTTTTTAATTTTTATGCTTACTTTATTTTACTTTACAATACTGTATTGGTTTTGCCATACATTGACATGAATCCGCCACGGGTGTACATAAGTTCCCAATCCTGAACCCCTCTCCCACCCCCCACCCCATATCATCTCTCTGGATCATCCCCGTGCACCAGCCCCAAGCATCCTATATCCTGTATCGAACATAGACTGGCGATTCGTTTCTTACACGATAGTATACATGTTTCAGTGCCATTCTCCCAAATCATCCCACCCTCTCCCTCTCCCTCTCCCTCAGAGTCTAAAAGTCCGTTATATACATCTGTGTCTCTTTTGCTGTCTTGCATACAGGGTTATCATTACCATCTTTCTAAATTTCATATATATGTGTTAGTATACTGTATTGGTGTTTTTCTTTCTGACTTACTTCACTCTATATAATCGGGGAAATCAGAATTGAAAGAGACACATGTACCCCAATGTTCATTGCAGCAGTGTTTATAATAGCCAGGACATGGAAACAACCTAGATGTCCATCAGCAGATGAGTGGATAAGAAAGCTGTGGTACATATACATGATGGAGTATTACTCAGCCATGAAAAAGAATACATTTGAATCAGTTCTAATGAGATGGATGAAACTGGAGCTGATTATACAGAGTGAAGTAAGCCAGAAAGAAAATCTCCTCTTTCATTTAAGAATATTCCAATCAGTTAAAGAGTCAAGTTTTTTGTTTTTTTTTTTTTTTACTTTATTTTACTTTACAATACTGTATTGGTTTTGCCATACATTGACATGAATCCACCACGGGTGTACATGCGTTCCCAAACATGAACCCCCCTCCCACCTCCCTCCCCATAACATCCCTCTGGGTCATCCCCGTGCACCAGCCCCAAGCATGCTGTATCCTGCATCAGAAGAGTCAAGTTTTAAAAGAAAGCTATCAAACAGTCCATCAAAATGGGTAAATATTTATCAGCTCATAGGATATAGATTTTATAAACATGAAAAAATGGAACATAAAGCAAAAATATTAACAAATTTGCCTACAGATATGTATTTAAAATCTCCATATAAAAATATCACCAGCAAAATTTAAGACACAAATGACAGAGGGTAAAAATATCTGTAGCCACTATAACATAGAGTCAATACCTTTCCACAATGCGGTGGTTGCTGTGGTGTCAGACTACTTCAGTTTGAATTCTGGCTCTGCCTTTTACTTGCTGTGTGACCTGTGGCAAGTTGTTAAATGTCTCTGTTCCTATTTTCCTCATCCGTATAATGGGAATGATAAGAATATCTACTTATTTATGAGCCCTAAAAATGCTCATGACCTTTGACACAGTCATAGGTGACTTCTAGGAATCTAGTCTAAGGAACCTATTAGATACACAAATTAAAATGTGAAAAGAGCCTATACTCTCAACAACAGATTAGATTGTGGTACCTCCATACATAAGAATAGTACATTGCTGCTAAAAATCATATTTAATCTCATGATATACGGAGATGGTCAAAATATAGTTAGTCAAAGAAGTGGTATGCATATCAATTGGATCCCATGCATGTGTGTGCAGGTTGGCTATGTGTCCAAAACACTCCAGAATAAAATGCACCATAATATTACCTATGGTTATGTCTGAGTGATAAAATCATGAGTAGTTTTTCTTCCATCTTCACACTTTATTAACACATTATATCCAATGAGTGTGTATTTTTTAATTAATTTTTTATTTTGCCATGCCAGGAGGCTTGTGGGATCTTAGTTCCCTGGCCAGGAATTGAACCAAGGGTCATGGCAGTGAAAGTGCCAAGTCCTAACCACTAGACTGCCAGGGAATTCCCTGTATTGTTTAGCAAGGAAAGAAAAGTGAAATGCATTTTGGGTTGGTTCTAGCATATTTGAAAATTTAAGAGAAATTCCAGGAACCCAGAAAATGAGAATCCATATATAAAGTTTCCCTCCTCTAGTGAGATGATCATCAGAAGTTATGGAGGGAACCTTGGCATTGACTCCTTGGTGATCACAACTTCTTTGCAGTCAGGAATGTAAAACACAGGGGCCATCCCAATACTACCCTGTCATATAGCAACCTTCTTACCTTCTTCTCACTTCTCCCTTCTGCACTCTCATGCGTTTTCCACCATGTTGGAGAGGAGGGTACAGCCTTTTCCCCATCCATCTAGGAGAGCTCTGAACTCAGCGGCTGAGAAGCTTATTCATGCCTTTGTGGTGAGAGGATTAAATGTGCTCTTCATTCCGCCTTTGGGCTGGTGCCTGGGCCTGGAGTCTTAGCCAGAATGGTGGTAGTCTTCTGTGTGCTATATGCATTTCCAGTCCTCATATTTGGAATGTTGTCCCTTATGGTACAAAGACCGTATGTTCCTATAGATTCTCTCAGCAAAAAGGTTGCCATCTGGCTACTTGGTAAGGACTCACACTCTATTTTCAGTATTAACTAAATATTTCCCTACCCCAGGGAGCCTTCTAGAAGAGGTGAGGCCTGTGACCAGACTGGGACTAGTGGGATGAGAGTGAGGCATCCAGTGCCTCTTTGAACTGTCCATCCTGTGTGCTCGATTACTGAACCCTAGTCTCCACCCTGAAGCATGAGGCTAACATTTATCCCTAATAAAATGCCCAAGGTCTTCAAGATATTAATAGAAAATCATTGATATAAGAAAGTTTTTTTAATTAATTAATTAATTTTTTATTTTTTATTTTTTAATTTTAAAATCTTTAATTCTTACATGCGTTCCCAAACATGAAAATCTTGGTCCATGAGACATATTAGGGCAGAAGTTGAAAGCATTCATTCAAAAAGATTTCCCTGGAGGTCCGCTGGTTAAGATGCTACACGACCATTGCAGCATGCATGGGTTCGATCCCTGGTCAGGTAACTAAGATCCCACATATAATGTGGCACGGCCAAAAATTAAAACAACAACCAAAACAATTTGACATGCCTTGTATGAGGTTCTAGGGGCCCAGAGATTGACAGGATGGAGAAGGGGTGGGTGTACACAGGGTCATTACAATGTGTTCACAAGGCCATTTGTTTTGTTAAATTTGCAAAAGTAAGATTTTTCATGACAGCTGGTTAAGCCTACTGCTCTTTTCTCCTCTGCCTTTCTTGCCACCCTCATTTCCCCTTGTGTCGGGTGGCATTGGAGTGGCCTCACACATTTTGGGGAGTGAACTAGAGGAAGTTGACTTAGGATAGATCAATTTTGAGTTTAGTAAGATATATTTATGGGATTTGCAGTTACTTCCATGACGAGTTACATTATCCCTAAGCATCTCGCTGTAGGAATGACCTGTGGAATGTTTGTACCATTCACTAGGTTGACTCACCTGGAGCCATGACATAATGGTACAGAAGTCATGCTGTCTAGGCACACATCCTATAGCAGCTAGCACCAAAAGTGGGCAGTAGTGTAAAACAATCAGGGCTATAGTGCACAGAGTCAGAAGCTTAGTCTTTGGAAAATTCTTTCAAATCTTACATACAGATTTAAAGAGAGCAAGAGAGATTTTCCTAAATTTGACAATAGAAACAATACAATAGAAAACAATAGAAACAAAGAGTTGTGAAGCTGGAAGGGAAAAAAAGGATTTTAAACTAAAAATGATATGAAACAAATTCCAACCAATAATGATAGAGGAAAGAAAAATGATCTTCCAAGTCTCTCCACAGAGAATACTATAAAATTGTCATATGTGCAAATGATTAAAGAATATGTCAGACAGTTGCTTAATAAAAATATTGTGCTACTTTTCTGGATTTTATGATGTCTGTGGTATTTGTCAGCCTTCCAAATTTGTGATTTCTGTGATTTATTTTCCCTTTCTAAATAAACATTGAATTTTGTACTGAATTTTGAATTTGTGATTCAGGTGGCTTTTCTTAAAGAGAGTCACACAAATTTGGTAAGCTTCAGGCCCTCCAAATCTAGACCTGCTTCCGGTAGGAGATGAAAGATCACAGAGATTTGTCGGTATATTCATGATTTGTGTAAGTCCTCCACAAAACATTTTTAATAATAAAAAGTGAGTTATGCATTAAATTCCTGTCTTGTCTCAGTTACCCACACCTGGGGAAAGGCTTGCTTGGTGCATCCACCAAGCAGAGTTGGGCTGCCTGGCCTGAAAACCATGCAGCAAGGAGCAAGTTGTCACCCCTGTGGGGAGCCGCAACTTGCCTATCACTCAGAGCATTGTTTGTCAGTTACACACAGAAAAATTTTAACCACCCCCCACACTTCCTCTTGCATGTGGACTCAAAGAAAAAATATTTACTGACCATGCAAGACTCTGGGTCACCTTGGAATCAAGCCAGGCAAGAGGGTCAGGAGAGATGGGGTAGCTATGTGGTAGGAGTACCAAAGAGGAGAGGTGAAATCTAGAGAAAAGAAAAGTGAAAGTGAAGTCGCTCGGTCATATCTGACTCTCTGCAATGCTATGGACTGTAACCTACCAGGCTCCTGTGTCCATGGAATTTTCCAGGCAAGAGTACTGGAGTGGGTTGCCATTTCCTTCTCCAGGGGATCTTTCTGACCCAGGGATCAAACCCGGGCCTCCCGCATTGCAGGCAGACGCTTTAGCATCTGAGCTACCAGGGAAGCCTGAAATCTAGATAGCTCTGCTCAGTTCAGTTCAGTTCAGTTCAGTTCAGTTGCCAGGCCTCCCTGTCCATCACCATCTCCCGGAGTTCACTCAGACTCACGTCCATCGAGTCCGTGATACCATCCAGCCATCTCATCCTCGGTCGTCCCTTTCTCCTCCTGCCCCCAATCCCTCCCAGCATCAGAGTCTTTTCCAAGGAGTCAACTCTTCTCATGAGGTGGCCAAAGTACTGGAACTTCAGCTTCAGCATCATTTCTTAAAAAGCCTCTTGATGAAAGTGAAAGAGGAGAGCGAAAAAGTTGGCTTAAAGCTCAACATTCAGAAAACGAAGATCACGGCATCCGGTCCCATGACTTCATGGGAAATAGATGGGGAAACGGTAGAAACAGTGTCAGACTTTATTTTTTTAGGCTCCAAAATCACTGCAGATGGTGACTGCAGCCATGAAATTAAAAGACGCTTACTCCTTGGAAGGAAAGTTATGAGCAACCTAGATAGTATATTCAAAAGCAGAGACATTACTTTGCCGACTAAGGTCCGTCTAGTCAATGGTTTTTCCTGTGGTCATGTATGGATGTGAGAGTTGGACTGTGAAGAAGGCTGAGCGCTGAAGAATTGATGCGTTTGAACTGTGGTGTTGGAGAAGACTCTTGAGATTCCCTTGGACTGCAAGGAGATCCAACCAGTCCATTCTGAAGGAGATCAGCCCTGGGATTTCTTTGGAAGGAATGATGCTGAAGCTGCAACTTTTGAAAAATCAGGTGGGCAAAGGCCTAAGGGGAGGAAGTTCTCCCCTCATTAAGGGTTAAAATGGCTTCTCACTAGGAGACAGAGGGGAGCAGGGGGCCAGGAAAACCAAGTTCAGTCTTCACTCTTCATAGGGTGCTTGCTCACCACAGCCCACTGGATCTTCAAGGGAAGGCGGAAATGTGGCCAACTGAGCCCCAGAGTGAGGGACAGGGAGCATGGCAGGCCTGGAAGACTGGTGTGGTGGTGGTACCCAAGACAGTTGCTGGAAGCGAGTTGGAACCTGGACTATCCCTGGCTTCCTGTGCCCCAGCTCCTCTCAGACCAGCCCTTTACAGGAAGCCAGCAGTGTGACATCGCCCAATAGCATGGATTGTGGGGGCAGACAGGCCTGAGCCTCAGTTCCCCTCTTCTACCTGTGTGACCCAGGGCAAATGATTTCATTTCTGTGCCTGATTTCTCAGCTCTACATGGGAGCTGATGATAGCCACCTCAGAGTTCTTAGAAGGAGTGTTAAACTAATATTAGCTGTAACTAACATCTATTCAGCCACACAGAGCACAAAAGGTTTCACATGGTTGCTTAAAGCATTAATGTGATCAACCAGAACAACCCTTTCAAGAAGTTTTCCTCACATCCCCATTTCACAGATAAGAAAATTCAGGCACAGAGAGGCTGAGTAATTTGCTCAAGAACACACAGCTACTAAGTACCAGAGCCGAGGCTTGGAATGCAGGCGGTTGAGCTCCAGAGCCTGTACGCCAAATCACTCCTTCTCTCCTGCCCTTCACTATCAACACTTGCGACTGGTTTTTCAACAACAGAAAAAGCAGGCAAGGCTTAATTACAGCCACTAAACAGAATGTGCGTGCTATTGACCTTGCTGGCAGGGATGTAAAATTATACCCCGTCTATGGAGAGAAATGTGGCAATATTTAACAAAAATATGTGTGTGTTTACCTTTTGACCTGACAATACCAATCCCATAGATACACTGGCAAAAATATGAAAATGCATATACACAGAGCTATTTGACGCAGAATGATTTGGAAAAGCAAAGACTGGCAATAGCCCAAATGTTCCTCGATAGAGGATTGGTTGAACAAACAATGGTGCATCCACACGAAGAATTCATAGAGCTGTTAAACAAATGAGAAGATACTATAAAGTGATTTCCAGGACCTATTTTTAAGTGGAAAAAAAGCAAGGTGTAGAAAAGGTTCATATCACGTTATCTTTTTTGCAAGAAAGGAGGGATGTAAAAATACACATATATGGGGAATCCCCTGGCTAGCCAGTGGTCAGGACTCAACACTTTCACCGCCAAGGTTCTGGGTTAATTCGGGGTTGGGGAGCTAAGATCCCACAGGCTGCCCAGTGTAACCAAAAAAAACATATATGTGTATGAATGTGTGCATGTGTGTACTCAGTCGTGTCTGACTCTTTGCAACCCCATGGCCAAGCTCTTCTGTCCATGGGGTTCTCCAGGCAAGAATACTGGAGCGGGTTGCCATCTCCTCCTCCAGGGCATCTTCTCCATGCAGGGATCGAATCTGCATCTGTTATGTCACCTCATTGGCAGGCGGATTCTTTATCACTAGTGCCACCTGGGAAGCTCATCCAGATGAATATTCCCAGGTTAAACCATTAAAAAATGGAAGGATGAGCCCTAAGATATTTTTGAAATGGTTGCCTATAAGGTGAAGAGGAAACAGGATGAAAGGGGCAAGGATAGAAGCTAGATTATTTGAATATGTGTTGGCTTACAAATTTGACTTTGGAATCATGTAACCATATCACATAATCATAAAAGAACATTAATAACTCCACAAAATAGAAATTCCCAAACTGAAAGCAGAATGAAATAGATGAACCTAATTGTGTGTGTGTACTTGGTGGCAGAGAGAAATTATTTCCAATGACTTTTAAACACAGTCATTTGATAGTAGATCCCTAGTGAAATTTGCTGTAAGTACAAGAATTAGAAAAAATATGTAAATTATTTATAGAGATCATATTGTGGTGGTAGCATTAGCATTGTTATTCTGAGACAGTTTTGTTTGTATGATGAGATAAACTGAAAAAGTAATTGTGTGATACTTTAATTGTATTATCCCCAGTGGCCTTGAAAACTGAGATTCTTAGTATAGAAAAAAGGAGATGTAGATGTAAGATATTAATAGAAGATGTTACATAAATGCCCTGTAGTTCTGAATTTGAATTGGAAGTATCGTTATGAACTCATGATATATTTTACTTTAAATGATGCACTTTTGGACTTCCCTGGTGGTCCAGTGGTTAAGAATCTGACTGCCAATGCAGGGGAAACAAGTTCAATCCCTTGTCTAGGAAGATTCCACATGCCACAGAGCAACTAAGCTGGTACACTGCGACCACTGAGCCCTTGCCCCAGAGCCTGCACTCTGCAACAAGAGAAGCCACAGCAATGTGAAGTCTGCACAGAGCAACTAGAGAGAAGACCCCACTTACAACAACTAGAGAAAGCCTGTGTGCAGCAATAAATTAATTAAAAATAATAATAATACACTTCCTAACTCTTCTGCTGAGAGAAGGCAATGGCACCCCACTCCAGTACTCTTGCTTGGAAAATCCCATGGGCAGAGGAGCCTGGTAGGCTGCAGTCCATGGGGTCGCTAAGAGTCGGATACGACTGAGCGACTTCACTTTGACTTTTCACTTTCATGCATTGGAGAAGGAAATGACAACCCACTCCAGTGCTCTTGCCTGGAGAATCCCAGGGACAGGGGAGCCTGGTGGGCTGCTGTCTATGGGGTCGCACAGAGTTGGACACGACTGAAGTGACTTAGCATTTAGCATAGCAACTCTTCTGCTGAAAACCTCTAGAAAGAATTACAATCCCAGTAGCAATGGGGCATCCTTAAAATGCAGATTGTAGTCTTGAAATATCATTTATCACTAAAAGGAACAAGGGCTTCCTGGACAAATGGCTGGTTTTAGCTCTGGGGCAGAAGATGTACAAGATGAATCTGGAGAACATTGTCCTATTTGAGAACAAGAAACGATCAAAAGCTACAGGGATCAGGGCCAAAGAACCCAGGAAACCAACTTAAAGAGGCTTCTACTGGCCAAAGATGGGCTACTTTGAATATCAAAAAATAATGACTTTCATGGATTGGCAAACTTATGATTACCAGGGGGGAAAGGTGGTGGGAGGAGTAAGCGTTTGGGATTAACAAATACACACTACTATCATAAAATAAATAAAAACAAGGACCTAGTGTGTAGCACAGGGAACTATAATTGTGTGTGTAGTTGGTGGCAGAGAGAAATTAAATTCTTAAAAATAAATAAATAAATAAATAAAAAGGAGAGATTACTGGGGCGGCGGGGGGGGGGGGGCGGGGGGGGAGTGGGAAATGATGTACTAGGAAAAAAAAAATAACCTTTATGGGAAAAATTGAACCCAGGTCTCCCGCATTGCAAGAGGATTCTTTACCAGCTGAGCCACAAGAAAAGCCCAAGAATACTGGAGTGGGTAGCCTATCCCTTCTCCAGTGGATCTCCCCAACTCAGGAATCAAACCAGGGTCTCCTGCATTGCAGGCAGATTGTTTACCAACTGAGCTATCAGGGAAGCCCTTAAAGAAACTAACACAACATTGTAAATCAGCTTTACTTTGATATAAATTAAAAATTTAAAAAATAATAATAATGACTGCAATGGACTTAAAAGATATTTAAACTCACAATTTCTTTATTTAAAAAATCTACTTAGTCACTTTAGCGCCATGAAAGGGAGCCAGTTTATTCTTTTGGAAATTGATAATTAGACAAAGAATTGGGTATTAATTCCACATTTGATTTCTCTTTATAGAAATATTGTAGCTATATGTAAGATGGGTAAACAATGAAGACCGACTGTATAGCACAGGGAACTCTATTCAATATTCTGTGATAAGTTATATGAGAAAAGAATTTGAAAAAGAATGAATATATGTATAACTGAATCACTTTTCTGTACATGTGAAACTAATACAACATTGTAAATCAACTATACGCCAATAAAATTTTTTTAGAAAAGAAGTATTGTAACCAATAAATGAAGTCATTAGAGTTAGAATAACACTACTGCACAATCGGTAATGAAGCAATGGATCTAGGTATTGAACAATAATAACTGCTAGCATCACCAAGAAATAAGTAGGCACCTGGAGAGGGTGTGGGGTGACCAACATCATCTATGACATCATTCTTGCTGCTCCCAAATTAAATTTGCATCAGATCAAGCTTGGAAATACAACTACAAATTCATAAGAAACACTAAGGGCAGAGGAGAGTCAATCAGCTAAGTCCAGATTGTGAAACTCTCTATAGGAAAACATCTTGGTTTCTTTAGCAAATAAATTATGAGGGGGGGAGGATAAAAGAAGAGGCTTCCCACAATTTTAGAAAGTTCTAAAAGACATATTAACCTTAACTGATTGTGATAATTTGGAGTTCATTTGGATCCTGATTCAAACTGTAGTGTGTGTGTGTGTGTGTGTGTGTGTGTACACACATGGGCACACATGTACACACACGTGTGCATAACTGGAAATTTGAACAGTGAAGAGCTACTCGATCATATTAAGAGATTACTGCACTATTTATATTTGATAATGGTATTTCGGTTGTTATAAAAGTATTTCATGTCATTTAGAGAAACATACTGAAATATTTATGGACTACTTGATTCATGAAGTCTGGGATTTGCTTTAAAATAATACAGGAAGGAGGAAATAGATGGGGCCAGAGATACAATAAAACTGACTTGGAGCTGATAATTGTCAAAGTTGGATAATGGGTGTATGGTGGTTTATCAAACTATTCTACTTTGTATATTTTTAATTTTCCATGTTTTTAAGATCAAGAAGTTTAGTGGTAGAGAGAGGAGAGATGGCGGGGTTCCTGTCAGGACTGGATCCTCCTGTAAGCAAGGGAGCTGCCATCATTAGAAAAATCTGCTTCCTGGGACCTCCTGCTTTCTGGTGCTGAGAGGCATGTAACCCTCACCTGGCTAGACCTTCAGTGTCCTTCCACCACTCTGACTCCCATCTCCAGAGACCTAAAGCTTCTCAGCAGAAGACCTTATTCCTAAAACAAGGAAGATAAACTTTTCTAAAAGAGCTTCTCTGTTCCAAAGATGAAGACTAATGTGAAACACACATCTGTGCATGCTCACACAGGCCTCCCAAGGGCTGACCTGAGTAAAGCCCCGCCCTAGTCCGCCTCTCATACAGGTGAGGCCTGGAGCCTGCATGTTATTTGCATACTGAATCACATTCCCTGGAGAAATGTGAGATTTTGATCCTTTTGGGTGTGCAAGGGTAACTCTTGCTTGGTAGAAAAAAATTCAACGTACAGCCGGTCTTCCAGCCAATTTGATCTTTCTCCTGGGAGCTACAACCAGAGAAGGGGCTTGAACTTGCTAGGAGCTTGCTAGCACCCCAGGAAATTCTCTTGCAGAGATTCAGAGTCAATGACCCAGATATTTTCCAGAACTTTCCAGATTCTAAGGCATTTTCACAATCAGTATCACTCTTAGACCTCTGAATAACCTTATGAGGTAGATATGAACAAACCCATTTTACAGAGCAGGAAACTGCACTGAACTGTCGGTGCTAAGTCACTTCAGTCGTGTCTGACTCTGCGACCCTGTGGACTGTAGCCCGCTAGGCTCCTCTGTCCATGTGATTCTCTAGGCAAAAATACTGGAGCAGGTTGCCATTTCCTTCTCTAGGGGATCTTCCCAACCCAGGGATCAAACCTTAACTGTAAAGTGCTCCATCTGACCTTGCACTTTCTCTCTCCCAATCTCTCTCTCTCTTTCACACACACACAGATGCACACCCACATGTGTACACACATCCCTAGTGATTTCCAAGCTCAAACTGAAACACAAGTCTGGACACCACACTCCTACCCCACTCCACTACCTCATTACTTCTTCCTTCTTTACTCCACAGCCAACAATCTCCATCATTTCCTAATGAAGTCACCTTTTCTGTGGCTCCCTCTCACCTAAGAAGTTTTATGATGAAGATGCCTGCAAGTGACCTGGCAGCTTCTGGTTTTAACAGTTTAATTTCAAAGGAAATGGACCTCACTTAACTAAATTTCCTTTTCTATTTTTTCTAACTATTAAAGAACTTGCATATCTAATAAATATTTAATAGGAATTCCCCTCCAGCTGAATTTAGGCCCCTCGGCATCTCATTACCGTGTCTTAGAATAGTATCCTCATTGTCACTTGCTTAATTATGCTAAGAAAGAGTTGAATTGTGTGGCTGTTGGGATCAGAAAGCGATTAAATTCACTTGGCAAGACTCTGGATATCTCATTATGGTCCTCATTTAGCACTTCTAATGGAGTTATTTTTTTCCCCAATACTGACTTGGGAAAGGCTTGCTAGGTGGAGCTAAGTATTTCCTTAAGCCTTGCACAACTTTGCACTGTGCCAGAAAAGATCAGAAGTTAACTTCACACATCATTTGCACTCACAAGAACACCAGCTATTCAATGAGCAACAAGAAATCTGGAGAAAGGGGTGAGGTAGGTGGGCTTTTCAGATCAGCCAGTGCTGTGCCCTCTGATGTTTGAATTCCCTCTGCAACATCATTTTCAAGGGCTAGTCCAGGGACTTCCCTGGGAGTCCAGTGGCTAAGACTTCGAGCTCCCAATGCAGGGGCCTGGGTTCCATTCCTGGTCAGGAAACTTGATCGCACATGCTACAACTAAGGGTTCACATGCCGCAACTAAAGACCCCAAGTGCCACAACTAAGACCCAGTGCAGCCAAATAAAGAAATATTAAAGAGATGAGGGGCTAGTCCAGGCCCTGCTTGAATTCCTCCAATTCAAGAAACTCACTTCTCCCTAAAGAAGGTTGTTGCCGCTTTGGACCCCTCAGTAAGTTTTTCATTACTTTCAATCACTGGTCCCCTCCCTGCCCTCTAGATCTCTCTGCTTTTTTTGATAACAAAGAAATGTTAACTCTCTCTTAGATGATCCTCTAGTGATTTGAAGGCTTTGAAATCCAGTGGGACCCTGTGTGGTCCTCCTGGGTCCCAAAGCCTTTCTGTGTCCCCCTTTTCTGGCTTGTAGGAAAAGGGCCTCAGCTTCCAGCCAATTCAAATAGCTTCTAACCACAGAAGGGATGGGAAGCAGAAACAAAGGGAGAGCAATCAAGAAATAATAGTACAGCAATTAAAGCAGGAGCTGGCTCCTCCTCAAGGGATATGTACGTAACAGTACCTTTGAGTTCATCTGCAGGAACTAAAGCCACCACCCAGAAAGAGGATGACAGCTTCAGGCTGAGCCTAAGATTCCCAGAGCCCTGCCCTGTTACCTCACCACCAGCAGTCAAGTTTGCCAGTCTCACTGCCCTCGGTCCAGAGCCTAATCTCATGGGTGGGCACAGACAAGAAAAGAAGGGAGGGAGGGAGGAGAGCATAATTTGGATGAGGAATGAGCTGGAAATCATGTCAGATGAAGAATGAAGGAAACAAGGATGCAGAACCGAGAGAAGACTCAGAGAACCCAAAGGCAAGATTGTTGTTGAATGGCAGACATTGATACTAGTGACAGAAGCTTCATGGGAGTAAGCTACTACAGGACCAGCAGCTAAGATGTATTGAAATCAGACTCTGCACCCACTCTGTGCTAGGAACACTCCATGGATTACTTAGTGCTCACGATGACCACATTCTACAAAGGAAGCAACAGAGGCACAGAGAGGTTAAGTAATTTCTCCAAGATCACACAGTAAGTAACAGATGGAGTATGTAAGTCCATAGAATAAACACACTGTTATTCAGGCCTCTGAGTACAAAGCCCATATTTGGTTTCAGTCCATCAAGTGACCTCTGACCAGTCACAAAAGAGCACAGCATTTCCCTCCTGAACACTTTCTGTCCTTGTTCCCATCTGAGCCCTCTTTCTTGTCTTGGGAGCATGTCCCTGCCATTTGCTGGTTCTGAATCTGCTGGCCACAAAACCTAGAGAGGCTGCTGATCTATTTCTCATCCCAGGGGCCCCTCACTGAGCTGCCACCCTGCGACCTCCTCTAGACCTCCCCTCAGCAAAGCTCCTTCCAGCACCTTGCCCCCAGGCGCACAGGCCTGCAGGACCAGGGTTTGGCCAAAGAGAACTGATTCTTGGAAGAGTGACCTAAAAGGAGGTCCCAACTCTCCCCAGCATCCCTGGGATTTCTCAAGCCTGAGCAGACCAGATTTTGTTCTTGTCTGTTCTGTGGGAGACCCTATCTTGAGAGCAGGTGCACATCCCAGGGAGGGGGGCGGTGAGTGGTCGAGAGGCCAAGTTAAAAGGTGTGCAACCCAAAGGAAGGCAACTTTTTAGATAAGGAATACCACCTGCAAAACTGCAGTAGACAGCCCCAGTTCTGCCTGCAAGTCGGAGCAAGCCAGTCTCTGTGGGCCCTTCTACCTTAAGACGGGATGGGTTCCAGACTGCTTGTGATGTGCTTTGTCTTCCAGAAACATCCTTGAGTCCTGAGGAGGAGAGATGAGTTAGTTCTAGGGAACAGTGAACGAGCAGGCAGATGCAGCCTTTGTGATGCAACACTTCAGGCTTCCTGAAACTCCTTTTGGCCCTATTGCTGGCTGTTTGCAAGGACCAATCCCATGCCCTGGGAAGCATTGGCACCACACCACAGCCCAGAGCAGGGGGAGGGGGGAAGCCCAACCGCCACCACAGACTGCCTTCTAGCAACTTCCAGGCTGCCTTTCCCAGTCATTAGCCACCTTTGAGATGACAGCTCCTTTTAGTTGGCCTCTGCCCAGACCAGGGAGGAGACAGAACTTTCTAAAAACATACAGAACCATTGTTAATGTTCGCCACTCTTAGAGTTATTGCCTGTTCTCAAACAGTGTGGTGATATTTTGAAAAGAAAATGTGTGGCTCAAAGGAACACAAAGAGTGTCATTGCGATTGGCCTGCCAGCTAATCAAAGACCAAACAAGCTGGCACTTGGGTGAATACATGGGGCCTGCTCCACACCGCTAAGCTTCTATGCTGATGCATCATGATCTCTGGGTTGATTGGCTGTGGGAGTGCTCTCCTACACTCCGAAAGCTGTGAAGGTTCTAGGGAAGGACATTAAAAGACTCTTGACTGGATGGCAATAAGAACTAAAACTACCAAGGAGGCTAGACCCTCTCATCCATGAGTCCCAGGGAACCAACTCACCATGACAAAGTCACTTGAGGAACATGGAGATACTAACAAGGGTCCTTGGACCCTGCTCCATCTCTCAGGGGCTGGATGCCTCCCTGGGGATAGAGGGAATTTGAACCAAGCAGTCTTGGATGTCCCATTGAGCCCTTCAAATGCAAAGACTAACCATAAGTCCTTCTCAGGTTTGCAACCCGCATCCCAAGAGAGCCCTCTCCCTCCAAACCTGGACCTTCCCCCAGTGCAGCCACCGCCACACAGCAGCCAAGGCTTTGCAGCTAGGCTCCATTCAAGAGTCTCTGCTTTCTGTCTCCAGCTCCTTCTCCTAGGCCTCCCCATCCGCGGTGTAATAACACAAACATCCCTCAGTGCTGAAGTCATTCTTAGAACTTCCATAGACTCGGGTGCTGCTTTCAAGAAAATGGAATATGTTGTGAGATGTTTGTACCTGAATAGTCTTGCTATCCAATGGCCCAGATCTCTTCAAACAGCTGCATGTGATAAGCACAGAGTTCTAACAGATCCTAATGTTGAACACAGTGACTTCACTTACAAGCCCCTTTCCTGCAGGCTTACCTCACCCAGCCTCACATGGAAGACTGCAGAGTGGCAACTGTGGGCTGGAAGAGCACAGGACAGGATCAGAGACCTTTATTTCAGGGCTCAAGCTGGCCTTGATGAGGTGGATGACCTTGGACCAGTCCTTTCATCTCTCTGAACCTCAGTGTCTCTATCTGCAACGTGCTGAGAACAGACTTGGTATGAAAAAAGCAAGAGAACAAGGAAGACATTTAATTGACAGACAGTGAATAAGATGCTCATGTTGTACCAGACACTGCCCCAGATCTTTTACAAGTATGAACTCATTGACTCTGTATCACAATCCTTTGAGGTAAATACTATTGTTATTCTCTTGTTACAGAAGAGGAAACTAAGGCAGAGAGGTTGAGTAAATTGCACAAGATCACATAGTTGATGAGCAGTGGAGCTGGGATTTGAACTCAGCTCATTTAAGTCCAGAATGCACAATTCTGTGCTGAGAAACAGAGGCTGTTTGCACTCTCTGTGATTTACAAATTGCTAGTAGCCACAGACTCCATCTCCAGTGCTCCCTCCCCAACTTGGCACCACCTCCTGCATACCCTGTGTACTCACTGCCTCGCCCAGACCAGAGATCAGTACTCCAAGGGAGTGGGTGACACTCCTGTGACATCTCACAAGAGACTGGCTTCTGAGATTCAGGGCTCTGATCTTATAGCTGTGACATTTATCATGGTTCTTTAATCAACAGTAACTTCAGCAACTGCAATTTTGGGCCAGTATTCGTGGAGATGACATTTGGCTGAGGCCAGTCCTCTTTCAGGAGGCAAGTGCAGCCCCCTATCAGAGAGAAGCTCCCCCAGGCATCAGCCTTTCGCTCTGTAGAATGTGAGGCCACAATTTGAAGGTGTCATTTGGCTTTCAGATAATAAATATCTGTCTTGCAAGATTAACAGACTTCATTTCCTTTTCCCTCATTTTATGCAGCCTGCTTGGCTTACAGGTAGTTTTAATAGCAAGAAAAGGAGTTGGAAACATCTTTTGAAAGCAACACAGAGCTCTGCTGGGCTTCTGCAAGACACTTTCCAGAATCTTCTCCTCCTCCACCTCTCCCTTCGGAGAGCAGGACTATAAAAGGCAGAGCGCCTTCTGTCAGAATCTGCAGCCTGGCAGATAATTCTCCTGAGACACACACCAAGTAACTAGCTCAGAGCACGCACCTGCCCCCAAAGCTTTAGAATGTATTTCACAGCCTTCTCAGAATCCTCATATCTAAATACATTCAGGTAATAAAACTACTATAAAACTACAATGGCATAGTTAAACAAAAATGCTTGGTGATTTTATTTTTCTTTTATCCTTCATCTCTGCAAAGGAGAAACACCATGCAGACACTTGAACAAGAGAGTAGATTTTTAATCCACAACATCTTCATTGCCAAGGTCGTCTTTCTAAGACCACTCTGGCCAGGAGAGGCAAGACTTCAACATAAAAAATAACTCCCGTGTCAGGGTTTTTTCAAGTCTAAAAGGAATCCAGACATGATGAGAAATTCTCTGTGATGAGGGGCAGGGAAAATACCAGGAAAGAAGGAAATGATTACAAACAGGACAGCTAAAAGAAGATGGTTATTTGTCGATTAAATTTGGAAGTTTGCCTCTATAGATAAATAGCCCTATTAGACACTCTTTAAGAAGAGGCAGGACAGCCTCCTTGATGGCACTCAATCAGGGAAATAATGGATGGAGGAAAATCAATATTCATTGAGTTTCTACAGAGCTGAGGGCACAATGCTAGATGCTTTCCTCTGTCCTGCCTTCTTTAACTGCAGAAAGCTCCTGTGAAAGAAGTACTATCATCATTCACTTAACAGATGAGGAAACCAAGGTTCAGAGAGGAAGTGGCTTACTGAGGGCCACATGACCAGGAAGTGGCAGAGCTGAGTTCAAACATCATGACCCCTCCATTCTTTCGGAGGAGACTATAGGAAATACAGCTTATCCTTTTTATTTGCACGACACCTAAGTTGCCTGTTTATCTAACACCTTCACTTAATGATCAAGAAGATGCTTGCCTGGGTCCCTTGTACTCTGAGGCAGTAGCTATTCTTCATAGGTATCCTTGGAGTTTCAGCTATTCAGTTACATGCTTCATTCTTTGGACATTTTCCAGAAGTCATAGAATAGATCTGTGGCCACCTCCATTGCTCAGGAATCTTTTGGTTGCAAGTGACAGAAATCAATATCAATCTAGCCTAGTGAAAATGAAAGTGAAAGTCACTCAGTCGTGTCCAACTCTTTGCGACCCCATGGACTATACAATCCACAGAATTCTCTAGGCCAGAATACTGGAGTGGGTAGCCTTTTCCTTCTCCAGGGGATCTTCCCAACCCAGGGATCGAACCCAGGTCTCCCGCATTGTGGGCGGATTCTTTACCAGCTGAGCCACAAGGGAAGCCCAATCTAGCCTAAGCCTCCCTCAAAAAACTATGTTTTAGATAAAAATCTAAGGCCTGGAAAGGACATGAATCCTCAGAAACAACAGGAAGTAGCAATTCAAATGTCATCCGCTAACTCACCCATGTTGCTGCTATTTAGTCGTTAAGTCGTGTCTGACCCTTTTGCGACCCCATGGACTGTAGGCTGCCAGGCTCCTCTGTCCATGAGATTCTCCAGGCAAGAATACTGGAGTGGGTTGCCATTTCCTTCTCCAGGGGATCTTCCTGACTCAGGGATTGAACCCAGGTCTCCTGCATCTCCTGCATTAGCAGGCGGGTCCTTTACCACTGTGTGGTTCCCTATCTCCTATTTTATCCCACCTTCCACTTCCCCCCTTGCAGTCCATACATTTGTTCTCTACATCTGTGTCTCTATTTCTGCTCTGCAAATAAGTTCATCTACACCATTTTTCTAGAGAAAGATAGGAGGACAACCCCACCTCTCAGCAGACAGGCTGCCTAAGTTGTATAAAGTTCACAGTCACTCCAAAACACACAACCTGACATGGCCTTTCCCATCAGAGGGCTAGACTCAGGAAGGTATCTTGTTCCTCCAAGATCAGCAATGATTTTCAGTCAACCACATCTGAAGCCAGGACCCCATCTTCTAGCTTGACTGGGAGCTCAGAGTCTCACTGGGTCCAGCCTTAGGAAAACAATCCAGGTTGTCATCTGCTCTTTGCAGAGCTTCCCTCCCCCAGTGCTGAGGTGAAGGCTTAATCCCCTTGTGCTGCAGCCTGTGGTCCACTGGTGCTTCTGTCTCTCCTTGGCCCGTGCCTAATCAGTAGAGGAATCACAAGGTGTTTTCCTTCATCACTGTGCTTGGTGCCTTGAAATTACCTTCCTCTGCCCTTGGCTGAAAGAGAAGTTCTAGTACCTCCTCCGGGACTGGAAGACCAGAGGCTCCTTAGGGCAGAGTTCCTTCCTAGAAATCAAACATCCCTTGAGAAAGGACCAGTCAATTCTTCTTCAACCACAGTTCCAGCCATGCCACCCCCACCCTGTTTGGGGGCTTGCACTGTACCAGGCCCCATGCTCAGTGCTTTACATGGAATTAATTATGCAGACATCACCAATGCTTCACAAGACACATACTCTTATTACCCCTGTTTCAATTTCACAAGTGAGGCTCATAGCAGGCAATTAATATACCCAAGGACATCTCATTAAATAAGTAGCAGATCCAGAATTTGAACCCAAGCCTGTCCAAGACCAAAGTCCCAAACTCTTAATCACTAAATCCAGGCTTCTCAAGAACAGAACGAGTCTACAGTATCTTGTTCAAAGGCAGATTCTGATTCAGTGCCCCTGGGATGGGGCCTGAGAACCTGTATTTCAGACAAACTCCCAGAAGATGCTGATTCCATGATCCCCAGACCACACTTGAGTGGCAAGGCTCAAGAGTTTTCTATTTCACTGAGGAAAGAGCCTATAAGTGTGGCTTTCAACCCTAGAGGCATGAAAACTTCTAGCATGTAGCCCTCTGGTCCACCAGCCAGGGAGATCGCTCATCAAAAGCCGTGATGGCCAAGGAATGGGCATGATACTCAAACCTTCTAGGAAATAACAGAGAAAACAAGCTAAAAGGAAAGCAATCACCTCTAAATCCCCACACATATGGCCATTCAATGTTTCTTCCCACAACGCTCTAGTAAATCTCTTACTTTGTTATATGTCAAACCAGGCCTAAGAGTTTAAGTCCCAAGTAATCTCCTCTTTGAACTGCAAAGCAAGCATCTGGAAAGTCTACAGATATCACCCACAAGCTGCTAAAATGGCCCCAGACAAGAGACCATAGGAATTCTGGGGCTCTGTATCATAAAGACCTTTGCCCAAGACTAAATTCCACTAAGACACTCCATCTCTTGTCACCAAAGCCCATTTATCCAAGTGTCAAAGTCACTTCACTTGCTATAAATGCGCCTCCCTTAAATGGGAACATAGGAGAAATCAAATCAACAAAACAGGTGTGTTGATAGCAGCAGCAGGTCAGATGAGAGTTCCATTTCACAAGACAGTTCACCATAAGCTTACAGTTCGCTTACTCAGTGTGTGTATAGATGAGGACCAAATCCTTCTTGAAAAAGCTTGTCTTGAACCTCTCAAGGTCACCCTTCCAAACTAGAAGTGGACAGTAGGCCCAAGTCATCCCTTTTTGAGTCTTTTCTCTTTAGAAAACACAATAATCTTTCAGACATTTCAGAGATGATGAAAGTATCCCATTTCTTGGCCTGCTATTATGCAAGGAGCCAACCCTAAGGTAAGGGCATGATGATGTGAATTCTCAGCAGAGGCAAAGTGTGAAAGGCTCTCTGCAGACTCTCATAATGGAGTGTGTTTCATTTGCTCTAAACAATGTTTTCGTGGAATCTTTCAAGCAGGAATTCTACAACCTGCCTGCATCTTCTTAGTTCCACAAAGTCTCGGAGTTGACAACTAATAATTAATTCACAATGAACACTGTCTTGCTGCCCATCACAATGACTGGCACACTCTGCTCTGAAAAGAGAAAGATGTGCTAACGTGGCAGCTTGCTAATCCCAACAGCCTTCAGCTCAGTGTCTGATGTGACAGGGCAGATCCATGCTCGAAACAACTCAGCAAAAGGAGGGTAGGGAGCACCAGCTTTCTGGAACCAGGTTTCTGAAGCCACCTGCCCACGGGCACAAGTAACCAGCCCCTTTTATTCAGCGATTATACCATCTTCCTCTGAAGTGCTCCTCTTACCCATTAGCTCAATTTTGTCCAAACTTACGAGTGTTTTCCATGTGTAAGATCCTGAAGACTTGACATTAATAGACCAGGTCACTCAAAGTGGCCTCTTGGCTACTAAGCTGGGCTATGGCCAATGGGAGCACAGGAAAAGAGTCTTACTGACTGTCCTTGAGTGAGCCCTGTGCTGTGTTTAGTCGCTCAGTCATGTCCAACTCTTTGTGACCCCATGGACTGTAGCTGGCCAGGCTCCTCTGTCCATGGGGACTCTCCAGGCAAGAACACTGGAGTGGGTTGCTATGCCCTCAACCAGGGGATCTTCCCAACCCAGGGATCGAAAGGTCTCCCGCATTGCAGGCGGATTCTTTACCATCTGAGCCACCAGGAAAGCCCTGAGTGAGCCCTGTCAGGATCCTTTCCTAGTCTCTCCTTTGAAGACTTTACACACCTCTTTTGAAGATCTATGGACTTAGATACACACTCAAAGGGGCAGACCTATGGCACGCCCTCAGGTGACTGGTACCCAGAGCCATCTATCTGCATGGCATGGAAGCTGAAATTTTTAGGATGAGTGATGGGGAGATGGGGGGCATATGCTCAGATCACTTGGGGGACTTTAACCATGGCCATAGCACAGCCAGGAGTAGTAGCAGAGTTAAGACATGAAAGGCCTAGGCACAAGGGGTGCTGTGTGACTTCAAGCAAGTGCCCTCCCCTGGGGAACTGAGGGGCCTATTCACCAAGAGAGTGGATTGGACTGGAGGATGCTTGCACCTCACTGTATCCCCAGCAGTGCCCCACCCCCAAACTGTACCTGGCCATCTACGTGATGCCTTGAAGAGTTTGCTGCCTAAACGTTCTGCTATGGCTCCTTCCATCACTAACATTCCAGAACTCTGGGGAATCATTTCCCTTGGAATTATGCATCTGCCTTCCCAGCTAGGCCATCTAATGATGGAAACTTCACTTGAATGGGAGAGTTTTTAAAACTCAGGTAACAACCATTTGAGTTTCTCCATTATTTTGGAAATTGTTCTGTGGCTCACAGCTGCCTCCTCCAGTCACCCGGGAGACAGAAGTTCCCTGCACCCGCGTACGTGCCTCTGTACACAGATACTGTTGAGTTCTGTAAACATAAGGAAAGCATTAGAGATGAAAACCTGGGCCCTCTAATCCGCAGCCCAGACACCACATCACACAGCCTCACAGCCAATTCATACAAGTCCAGGAGGCAGCAGACAGAAGAATATTAGCACTGTCAATCTGAAACTGCAGGTTTAAAGTTAGGAAAGGGAAAAATATGTCAATCTTGACTCAGGCAGCATCACCGATTGCTTTGCATATTCCCTTTTCAACCACACAACCACTTGAAATCCTTCATAGTCAAAATATCGCCTGACCAAAACCAAGAAGATTGGGCTTGGGTGAGTGTGGTCTTTAGTCACTCAGTTGTGTCCAACTCTCTGCAACCCCATGGACTGTAGCCCACCAAGCTCCTCTGTCCATGGGATTTCCCAGGCAAGGATACTGGACTCGGTTGCCATTTCCTTCTCTGATCAGGCTTGAGTGAACCACAAAACAACAACAACCAAAACCTCACAGAGAAGAAAGGCAAAGCCTGAAAGGAGAAATGTAAATTACAGATTAAATGTGTGATTACTACAATTACCTTTACCTGTTACCAGAGAATTCTGGATTTACTGGAAACAGTAAAAATGTAAAAAGAAGAACTAAGGGAAATTTTGCTGCTGAGAGAGGAGGACCCTGGGAGGGTGGGTAGTTTTAATTAGATTAAAGCAATTCTTGATGTCCCTTCCACCTCTGTTCTTAAAAATATAAAAGGAGGTTGGAATCAAGCAGCAACAGAGAGAAGCATGGCACTCACAAGGAAGCCTCCCTTATCCTGCTGGGAGCGGATGGGAAATTCTCAAGGATGCTCAGCGAGGTAGAATGTCAGGAGGTCCGTTAGAACTCTGGCTGTGGTGGGGGTGGGTGGGGGAAGGCAGGAAGGGGAGAAAGTTCTTTGCACTTCACAAGGCTGCCAAAGCCCCCTCCCACTGGGACAAAAGGCTGAGAGAGAAAGAATCGTGCCCTGGAAGCCCAGACATTCACTCTCACTGATCAGAATGTGGAAAGTCAGTCCCTGCAGGAAATCTGATGCTGACCACCAGCACTGGCAGGGCCAAGGCCCGAGGAGCTGCCTGCCTAGCCCTGAAATGGACGCTCACCCTTGCCTCAGAGGACAGATACAAAACTGGGAGGGAGGCTCAGTCTCCACTCTGCCATGGACCCAGCATGTCCTTTCTCAGGTAAATCCAGCCCATTTCTATCTTGTGGGGCACAGGAGGTGGTCTCATAGGGATCTTCCCAGACAGATCCATGGAAGCACAAGATAAGTCCCACCCTTGCCTGAGCCAGGTGAAATTGGGAGTGTGAGCTCCAAGCACAGGGCCCAGCAAGGATGCAACACAGTGGCCCTGCAAATGGCAGTGGGCCTGACTGGAAGCGTCTAAATCCTGCCCTGGCCTTAGAGTCACTCCATTAGCCCAGAGCAAAGTGCTCATTATCCAAGTGACACAAAGACACCACTTGCTCCCCTGACACACGTCCTGGCTGATGCAGGCCTATTCTGTCATCCCATGGACAGCCTGGCTGCATCTCATAATTAGGAAAAAGCTGTTCCTGCCATCATTTGGGAGATCCATTTCACAGAGACAGCTTCTGCATGGTGAGTCGGTATTTCAAACAAAAAGATTTCAAATTCCAAAATCCAGGCATTCAAGCCAGTCACATCCTGACAGCCTGGTCTTAGGTGACTCAATATCCTTCAAGTTGCCTCTCTTTTACTCTAGAGAAGAAATTGCCCTGCTTTTTTGAGGACCAGGATTATTCATACCTTTAAAGTAACTCTTGTCAATCTGTCTGAAAATAACATTTGGCAAGGGGAAAATATTCTTAACTGAGAATTAACGGTAGAAAGATGTTACTTCCTAGACATAAAGAGTCTTATGTCTTAACTGATACACGCACACATGCATGCACACACACACACACACACACACATACGTTGCAACATTGAAGTTTTGAAAAATAAACTACAACACTTATGAATAGGGACATTGTATAGCAAGAGCTTCTGAAACACCGTTTAATAAGAAATCAAACATGAAGGCAGAATATTTACTCAAAGTAATCATGCTCACTCAAATCTTGGTCAGCCACATGCCTGCTAATTTAGGATTCACAGCAGACGAGAGGCCATCTCAACCTACAAAGTGAGTGTTAAAAGTTCTGAGATGGGTATTGGGTGTTTAAACAAGAACCATCAAAGAACCAAAAAAATTGCCCACCTGACTTTCATTTTCATTCGTAAATCACTGCACAGATGAAGGACCGAGGGCTTTCTGACTCTAATCAAAGGAGACTTTCTTTTCCAGGAAGGTCTAGAGTCATGTGATTTCATCTACCAAATCTAAACGATGGTACATCTCAATTTAAGCTCTCAACTCTTCAGATTCTCATTGGGGAAAAGAAGTGGAGAGGAAGCAAAGGCAACAGCATTATTTTTCTCCATCTGACTATATAAAGCCATAGGATTCTTTTGTCACCAAACGCTTTTCTTCCAAGACTCTGCAAGAAGTTACCACTTCCTCCTGCGAGGAGTTAAAGTCAAACATTTGAAGCAGCTCCTACACTTCTCTTCCTTTCCTATGCTTACTATAAACAAACAAGGTTTACAACCTGTGGGCCAAAGGCAAATGGAATGGAGACAAATTTAGTGGGAAAAGAGGAAGGGGGTTTCCTTTGCTGCTCCCCTGTTCAATGACAAGCTCAATAGCAGACACATTCATTTATATCACAGCTCATAAATGCTCATTACAGAAAATGCAGAAAATACAGAGGAGGGTAAAAGGAAAATTGAGTATTTCCATCCCCGAATGACCAGTGTTAACATTGGTATAATCCTTTCTACCTTTTTGGTTATAAATAAGTGCTACTTGCTTGGCATGGTTATGATTGGTCATATCCACAATTTCATATCTTGCTTCTTTCACATGCAGTTATAAGCATCTCTACATGTTGCAGCCATCCTTTTGAGAACCACATAATAGTCTGTGATGTGGATGGGATGGAGACAAAAAGTATACTGCAAGTAGTTAAGAGCACTGACTTTGAGGTCAGATGGAGCTGGGGTGAAATTGTACCTCTGTTACCTCCTGGCCTATAGTCTTGCACAAGTGAATCACTCTGACCTTTAGTCTCTTCTATAAACAAGGGATGACAATAGCATAATACCCATCACCATGGCTGCTTAGAGGCCTAATGAGCTAATACCATAAAGCACTTCAGACTGTGCTGGTAGTAACTCCACAGTACGTGTTAGTTGATATTGAGACACTTTACTCCTGCGCTTGAACCTGGACAAACAACTCCTTGAGCAACAAAACACAAAGAAACTAGAAAGAACTAAAAACTGCATGCAGGTACAGTGCGAGCAGGGGCTGCCCATGCGGCACTAGTGGTAAAGAACCTGCCTGCCGATGCAGGAGACGTAAGAGGCACGGATTGAATCTCTAGGTCGGGAAGATCCCCTGGAAGACGAAATGGCAAGTATTCTTGCCTGGAGAATTCCATGGACAGAGGAGCCTTTGGGGTTGCAAAGAGTCGGACACGGATGAAACAACTTAGCACATGCATGCACGCACAGTTGGAGCAAATTATGGACCATAAGATACAAAAAGATCAAAAAACCCAACTGCCATTTCTGAAGAATTGGGAGCAAAAGCATGCTCCTGTGCTCAGCACCACCAAAGAGATGGGCAAATCATGTAAGCCACCCCTCCAGCCTGACCCCTGGATACACCCCTACCCTCACCCCATTTAGGGAACCAACTCACTCTGCTTCAGGAAGCAAGCAAGGGAACCTGTTACTTGTTTTTGGCCCCCCTGGTGCAGCAGGAGACCCAATAAAGCCTTGCCTGAATTTCTTGCCTGGCTTCTAGTCAATTTCTATTGTTTGGGGAATGCCAAGAACCCTGGTCAATATCAATATTATTACTAACTACCATTTTAAACTAATCCAATACTTTTTGTTAGCCATTGGATAGCTTCCAAATTTCCTGTTTGGACCACTCTGCAAGGTGCACATAAATAGAATTCTTTTCCTTATGTTTTCCCAATGTGAAATTCCTGTGGATGTTGCTATGTTGCCAAATTTGTTGGCCAGATGAATTTTGCTGTACCAGGAATCAGTGTGGAGATACCATCAAGAGCAAAACTGAGGGACCCTTGAAGTCCTTAAAGGTTTTAGAGCTATCAAGCCCTTGAGGGGCACCAAGTACAGTCCTGTTTACATAACTAATGGGAGACACCTGCCCATATCAATGTCTTTGGCCTCATTTGAGCTGAGACCTCATAGCCTCTCTCTGAAAGTCAAGGGCATATCTTCACAGCCTCTCAATACATCTCTCTCTAGCAGGAAGATTTCTGGGCATAACAGTGTGGGACCAGCATGGGTGGGTGGTACTTGTCTGAAGTACTTTTCCTGAGTTTTGAAAAGCCAAAAGTTTTGGCTACCTCCTTCACATCCTTTAGGTCTCAGCTTGTATATCATCTCTAACAGGTGACAGCAACCTGTTTTGAGTAGGTACCCCATCCCACCCACAATTCTCTACAGTCATGCAAATTAATTTTATTCCAAGAACACATCACAACTTGTGATCATGTCTCAGTTTATTCATTATTTACAGTGCATCTCCCCAGCTAGACTGTCCACTCCAGGAGGGGATTGTGTCTCAGTGTTGCTTAGTCATATCCTTAGTCCCCAGGTAGCAAAGGGCCTGGTAGAGAATAGGCATTCCAGGCCCTCATTGCCTGCTTGATGCTCAGGACCCTCTTGGCCACCCTGACAACTGGGCCCTGGGGTACAGGAACAAAGGAGCCCTCAATCCTTTGCACTGTAGAGTCTTCCCTGCTTGAGATGCTGCAGTGATCATGTACATGCGAGGTGAGATTGCAATAGAGAGGCCAAGAGCTTATCATGGCCAACTGGGGAGATGGGGAGTCTGCCAGTTTGGTGGGCCCACAAGGCCCCTCTGGAGAATATTAATGAAGGAGACAGAGAGAGAGCCACACCTCCTACACCTAGAGCTAGACTTCTTGACCAAGGAATCCTACTTAGGTCTCTTGAAACAGCTCCCAGGTTGGACTTCCTCGTACACTAACAAACAGCTACTTGTTTTCTCCAAGGCAAGTTTTAGAATCAAATAGGCAGTATCTTCACAGCAGGCAAAAGAGATCTTGAATTGATGAGCACAAAAGCTCAGATGAACCACAAATGCCCCATTCACCATGTCAGTCCTACAGAGGAAGCCACATCCAGCTGTACCCCAGGCTTCTATTCCTAATTCCACGAAGTGTGTCTGTTCTGGGTTATAACAGATGGTGTTTGCAATGCATGCAAAAGCTTCAAATAGCCAAATGGTGCAGCCATGGAGATTTTCCAAAGAGAAGACCAAAACAACAACAACAAAAATACTCTCACCAGTGAAAATCTGAAGAGTGTTTATGTTACTTCCTACTGTGGCAAAATAGAGAACATCCAATTAGTGCAGTGGTTCCACTGTCTGGGCAAAACCAGCCAAGTGTGAAAGGGCTGATGCCGCTAGAAGCAAATACCTTCCAGGCACACTCTGACCCTTTCAAAAAGGGGTACTACCTCTGAGTCCAAAAGTCCGTGGAGAGGGAGAGGGTGGGATGATTTGGGAGAATGGGAATTCTAACATGTATACTGTCATGTAAGAATTGAATCGCCAGTCCATGTCTGACGTAGGGTGCAGCATGCTTGGGGCTGGTACATGGGGATGACCCAGAGAGATGTTGTGGGGAGGGAGGTGGGAGGGGGGTTCATGTTTGGGAACACATGTAAGAATTAAAGATTTTAAAATTTAAAAAATTAAAAAAAATTTTTTTTAAAAAAGGGGGTACTACCTAAAAGAAGTGAAAATTCAGAATCTAGGCCTCATCATCCTGTCAGGAGATCTGAAACTTCCTTTACAGGCTAAGGTTGCCAGCTCCATGTGTTGACTGCTCTAAGAGGGCATGGCAACCCCCTCTAGTAGTTTTTGAGGCAAAGGATCTGAACGTAGAATGGTACACAAAGTTTACAGCAGCTGATCAAAATGCAATCCAGTGCTACCATGTCATTTATGATGAAAAAAGAGCTACTACTCAGAAAACACTGGATCATTTTTTCAAGAGGATAAATAGAATTGAATCCAGCAAGGAACCAGAACCTGAACCATCCGCATCAGGTGTGAGTGAAATTACACCTTGCCCTCCATCTCTTGTTGCTCATGATCCTTCAGCTCCACCATCTCCCACCTCCTCTCCCTCCTCCAGTCAGTAGCTCTTCTTGCCTGTTCACTTAATGCCTGATGTGTAATTATACTACTGTACTTTTCAAGGTACTATACTGTAAAGTTTAGCATGTTTTCTCTATTTTTTAATTTATGTATTATTCATGTGAACAGTGTTATAAACCTATTATAGTACAGTACTATATAGTGGATTGTGTTAGTTGGGTACCTAGGCTAACTTTGTTAGACCTAGAACAAATTGGACTTCCGTGCTCTCAGAATGGGATTCGTTTATGTGTTGGGGACTGACTGTAATTCCATTTTCCATAGCATCCAGTAAATCTCATTCCTCTCCATCACACAGACACAGTTTTCATATCCCTCACTACCTTAACCCTACCGGAGCCTTCTCTCCTCTGCATGAATCATCCCCATCTTCTTCAAAATGACCTCATAATTCATGGTTTCCAGATCTTCAGAGGGCTCATAAACTCAATCCCCATTCTCTTAAAAATAAAACTAGAGAAGATTTTGAATCCATCACGTGTTTTGGTTTAGACAGTCTGCTTATGCTATTGCAGCTCTGATCATGGTCTCATTTTCATTGGCTACATGTCACGTTATGCCAAGTTGTGGCCAACTAAAATCCTAGGATTATGTTCAAAGTCAAAATCCTTCCTTAGGGATGTTTAAACACTGACAAGAGAACAAAGATGTTTTCTCTTTCCTCTGGGGTCTCCAAGCTGGGATTTTGTAAATCCAGGGATGCTAGAAGCCATGTTCTCTGCCAGATAAAGAAAGCTCGTCTGCAACAGCAAAGTTTGGAGTTGGGAAGAAATAAGCAGAGATGTGTGTGTGTGTGTGTGTGTGTGTGTGTGTGTGTGAGAGAGAGAGAGAGAGAGAGAGAGAGAGAGAGAGAGAGAGAGAGAGAGAGGGACCACAGGGGCATATAGGCACCCAAGGCTATCAAGTCTCTAGTTTCAATCCCTGAAGTTTCCTGATTTGCCTTCGCTCCTGCAGTTCTTGCACTGATTCTGGGAGCTCCCTCAGTATCCTTCCAATAAATTTTCTTGTATGCTTCTACTAGCAAGGAAGGTTTCTGTCATTTATAACAAGAAACTTGACTCCAAACTGCCTGAGATCTTCACAGGGCAGGTTTCTTCTCTCCCTTCACATCACTGATTTAGAATCATGATGGAGGCTTTCCTTGCTGAGTGAGAGAGCAGACCAGGAGTATGGACAGTAGGAAGGGAAGAAAGAAGAGGAAGTGTGGCCATGGTTGAGACCTAGAGACCAAGTCTTCTACTAACCCCTTTGCTGAGAACCAACCCAAGTCTTCTCTGGGCTCCTGCAATGCCTCCTCCATTCCATGAAGCCAAGAGTGTACAGGACCATCACCTTGCTTTTGGCAAAGATCTCCACTCTAGATGGCAAGCTTGGAAGAATCAGGGTTGCTGGGTGGAGGAGAAATATTTGGGAAAATTATAGGCCTGTGACACAGTCTGGGTATATCCTACTCCCAGGCCCTGCAGATTGTCATGGCTCCCCCTGAGCATGTGACATGGAATATCCTATGTGTTCTGCCAAAAAGAGTCTAAGCCACCTTGAGCTGGATATGGCACAAACTAATGTTTGGGTTTGTAGCAACTGACAGCAAGATAATCAGGTTGAATCTCCCAAGTGCATTGTGCTCTTCCCTTTTAAAATGCTCTGTGCACACATGACAAAGCGATTTGGCTAGAAGACCAGCAGCTAATAAGTCTCAGAAGAATAACTTCCAAGCTGACTGTTTGCTAACTTGAGCAGCATTGTCCAGAAAGATAGTCCATATGATGTTGAGTAGAGAGCAGTGTTCCTGGCATAACTGTCCCCAATGTGGCTAGGATGTGGGCCAGCATGTTCCATAACCATTAGTACTTAGAAGAACTATGGCCACCTAATGGCCCTGCAGTTGTAAACTCACTCAGAAGGGATCATATGCTCTTACTAACACAGTAGTGTTGGAGTGAGCTTTGCTCAATTACGTACTTGGCCTCAAGCCTTCTATTCAGGGCATTACAAAAGCATCTCACAAACTCATCTACCAGCAAATCTGGCTTTTCCTCCTACACCAGAAAACCACCAAAGAAAGATTTTATTTGCTCATTGAGCTTGCACGTGCTTGTTGTATTTCAGGAAATTATGATGCTTCTGGAAGCAGCAAAGGATGAGGTACAGGAACATACTGTAGCCCATTTAACCCAGGGAAACACAGTTCTCACATATTTATAAATTCTTTCTGCACACTAATAGATTGCTAATCTTTTGGTGGAAATGCTGACAGCCCAAATGGCAAAAATCTGAAGGGAGGGGAGCTAGTGAGTGGCTTCAGATTAAGCTGAATAATAATAATGACAAGGAATTTATAGACCCACTGGGGTATAGGTATTTCCCAGATGGAAAGAAAGAATTCATTTTTTTTTTTTGTAGATTTTTAGCATCCACTTTCCCACTAAGGAGGCTTTGATGAAGCAGCCTGCTCACTTAGCTACAAATTATCTTCAAGCCTGTACAGGCAGACCTCAGAGGTATTGCAGGTCTGGTCCCAACCACTGCAATAAAGCAAATATCACAATTAAGTGAGTCATACAAGTTTTTTTGGTTTCCCAGTGCAGATAAAAGTTACATTAACACTATACTATAGCCTATTAAGTGTGGAATAGCATCATGTCTAAGAAAAATAATGCACATACCTTAACTAAAAATAGTTTATTGCTAAAAAATGCTAACCAACATCTGAGACTTCAGCATGTACTGATCTTGCTGGCGGAGGATTTGAAATATTGCTAGAATTATCAAAATGTGACACGAAGTGAGCAAATAGAGCTGGAAAAATGGTGCTGATAGACTTGCTCAGTGCACAGTTGCCACAAACCTTCAATTTGTAAAGACATACACACACACAAATGCATTATCCGTGAAGCTCAATAAAGCAAAGCTCAATAAAATAAGGTGCCTCGACTTGGCCCCTTAGAGCTATTCAAGAAAACACAGAAAATAAATAGGTGGTGATTATTAAACTTAATATTGATCTGAGAATGAAGCACTTCATGACTCCTTCAGAAACAGTGTCCTAAAAAACGTGTGAAGCAGCTATAGAGAAGGTCTGGGAATTTGGTAACTGTTCTAAGTATTTTTCATATTGTTGGTGCTGTATTACAAAAGTGACTTAGAGAATGGACTTGACAAAACTTCAGCCAATAAGCTAGACAAACAGATTTGCACTGAGGTCTTCCAATATTAAACTTTTTGATCTAATACACATCCAAAATTCAAGATTCAAGTCATGGATCTCTGCTTTCAGGACAAGTCAATGACAACCCTTATCAAATGTGTGATTACCCTAAAGACAGACAGCAGCTAGGTACATGAGGTAGCGTATCAGAAAACTGTGAGTTCTTTCCAAATGAGTGATATAGATAGAGTGAGCATAGGTAAATTATATGGTATATGAATACATTTAAGTAAAGATGCTGAAAAGATAATGGACTGTTTTAAAGAGGAAAATGGCAATATTGTACTGGGGATTTATAATATATGTAGAAGTATAATGTATGACAATTATAGCACTAAGGTCAGGAGGGGAGAAATTGAAGGATACTCCTGTATGATCGTCATATTTATTGGATGTCAGGAAATGTTTAACAGTAGGATTCCTGTATGCTGTTTCCTATCTCTCTTGAGCCCTCTATTCCTTATCAGTTCCTGTCAGGAACAAGAGGAGTGGCAAGCCACTCCCAGGACTGAGGTCATAGAGATGGGATGCTTGCATAGGATTTCCTTCATTAGCCTTTCCATATGGTCCGTCAGTCAGTCAGTTGGAGAAGACTCTTGAGAGTCCCATGGACTGCAAGGAAGTCCAACCAGTCCATCCTAAAGGAGATCAGTCCTGGGTGTTCATTAGAAGGACTGATGCTAAAGCTGAAACTCCAATACTTCCATATGGTGAAAGGCAGTATCTACAACCCTCTTTTGATATTGATTGCCTTTTGGCCTTATGGCCTCTATTGCTCCTTGTTTCCTTAGTAACTTGTAAAGTCTGGTCTTTTGATCTTTATCTGAAGAAGCTACCTTGTAAGACGTTATATACATTCGCACAGAATTCAATAAAGCACCCTTGTTCCACCAGAGACCTGAGTCTCTGCGTCCTTCCTTCTCTCTCTCTATCTCTCTATTTCTGGCTGATGCCGGCTGTGTAACCCAGGGAATATTAGCCTCTTTCCTTCTTTCACTTTCTTATCGTCAACTCCGGACCACCAAGTTCTGGTCCATTAAAGGACCCCAACAAGTGGCGCCCAGAACAGGGGCCTGGTATACACAGCACTTTGGACGGAGTGATTCAGGGCCTGTTGAGGCTGTTAAGTACAAGGACATGGGTCAAATGGCTGGAAAGCCCCCTCACTTTTCCACTTTACTTCATCATCTATTTAAAGTTCAGGGACTTTCAGTTTTGCTTCAACGAGTAGAGGCTTGCCTTCAAACAACAGTTGAACATTATCCCTGGTTTCCTGATGAAGGCAGTTTTAATTTAGAAATTTGGCACCGGGTCAAAGAGAATGTTGAACGAGCCGCCAGAGGGGAAAAAATATTCCAATTGATTTCTGGCCCCTGTGGGCTCTCGTTATAGCTGTAATTCAGCCATTTCAAGGCAATTCTAGCCCTCTCGATATTCGACAACAGACAGAACGCTTATTACATAAATATGAATTAGATGATGAAACTTTACAAAAGGCCCAATTAGAACAACATAAAATATTTCAGAATTTTCCTACAAGCCCTGCCCTGGCTGCTCCAAATGCTCCTCCTCTGCCAACAGGCACGAATCCAAAAGTCTCTCTTTTTCTAGAACCTAATGATTCTGATGACTCTCCTGAGACACTTTTTGACACCAAAACTGGTAACACTTTTCTTGATAATAATGATAAGTCCTTAGCACAAACTCGTATTTGCAAAAAATTGCTACCTACTCACTCTCCTTCGCAGCAGAGGCTCTCTGAATTGCTCGCTTTGCAATCATGAGTCTCTAGAGCCGATGGTTTTTCCGCCTTCCCTGTTTTAAGAAATGCTAATGCTCAACAACAAATAATACCTCAATATGAAGGTATTAACTTTTTTCACAGGCAACAAATAAAAAAGGCTGTAACTATGTATGGCCCACATTCGCCTTTTACTAGAGAAATTCTAAATGCTATGGTGTCTTCTATTGGAACCTTTATTCCCTATGATTGGCAAACTTTAATAAAAGCTCTCCTTAAACCAGGAGAATATCTTCAATGGACAATGTGGTTTCAAGATATAGCCAGAGATCATGCTAACAAACAAAAACACTCAAGCTGGCACTCCCCAAAATCAAATTACTTTTGAAATGTTAACTGGCACCAGACAATTTGACGCTATAGAAGTTCAAATACAATGCCCTCCTTTGTTGCATGAACAATTAAAAACAGTGGCCCTTGAAGCTTGGGCTAGAATTACTCCTCAAGGGGAACCTACAGGTAGCTACACTAAAATATTACAAGGACCTAATGAAAAGTATGCTGATTTTTTAGCTAGATTAGAAAATGCTATTTCCCATAGTGTAAACTGAAAAAAAGCTAAAAGGCAACTAGAGAAATTACTTGCTTATGAAAATGCAAATCAGAAATGTCAAAAGGCTATAGCCCCAATTTGTGAGACAGGGACTATTATTGATCATTTGAAGGCTTGTCGCAATCTAGGATCAGAAACTCAAAAAATGCAAATGCTAGCTGAAACAATGGCTGCTTGCTTTAAAAAGGGAAATGAGGGGTGTTTTACAGGAGGGGATAAGAACAATTTAAAAAGGGATTACCCTAAGAAAGCTGATAAAAAACCTCCAAAAGTCTGCCCCCACAAACCTTTGGTCTTTTATTCGGCCAATCTAGTTTGACTTCTAAAGGAATTACCGTTCACCCTGGAGTAATCAATTCAGATTATAAAGCAGAAATTCAAATTTATGGCAATTCAAAAGGGGGGACAAAATTGCTCAATTATTTCTTTTACCCTATATTTCTATTAACTCTTCTAACAATGTATGGACAGGTGGATTTGGCAGTACAGATCAAAAACAGTCTTTATGACATCATTGGTATCTGAATATGCCCGACCAAATATAAATATCAAAATTAATGGTAAAAGATTTTCTGGTCTCCTCAATATTGGATCTGATATTACTATTATATCAACATTTATGGCCCAAATCCTGGCCTATACAAAAAAATCTCTTGCCAAATTGCAGGAATTTCTCAAACCAAAGTACAAGAAGTTTATCAAAGTGTTCAAATCTTCCCATGTGAGGGACCAGAAGGCCAACCTGCAACATTAAAACCTTATGTGATAGATGCACCCCTTAATTTAATAGGAAGGGATTTACCTATGCAATAGCAAACTCAGATATACATTAAATAACTTATAGATACACAGCTAGAATTGAAATATACCAAGGGATCTTGCTCTCCTTGGAACTCCATTTTTGTTATGAAAAGAAATCTAACAAATGGCGTCTCTTAACAGACATTATTATTATTTATTTGCAAGATTTTTTTTAATATACCTCTACACCCTTTAGACTGAGAGATTTGCTTTCTTTCCCCTTTATCCTAATCTTATTGGGCCTCATAAACGATACCAATGGACTGTATTGCCTTAAGGAATGATGAATTCTCCCACCATGTGTCAGTACTACGTAGCTAAAGCCCTTGAGCCTGTAGGAAACAATTTCCTGACTTTCTTGTTATCCATTATATGGATGATATATTGTTTTCAGATCCATCCATTTTAAAACTCAACACATGTTTAATATAGCTCAACAAAAACTCTGGATTAATTATTGCCCCTGAAAAAATTCAAACCTCTACAAATCCTCTACTTAGGATTTGTTGTTAATAGACAACATATTACTCCCCAACTAACTCAGATTCGTACTGATAACCTTAAATGATTTTCAGAAACTCTTAGGTGATATAAATTGGATTAGACCCTCTTTAAAGTGAAAAGTGAAGTCGCTCAGTCATGTTCGACTCTTTGCGATCCCATGGACTGTAGACTACCAGGCTTCTCTGTTCATGGGATTTTCCAGGCAAGAGTACTGGAGTGGGTTGCCATTTCTTTCTGCAGGGGATCTTCCCGATCCAGGGATCGAATCCAGGTCTCTTGCATTGCAGGCAGATGCTTTACCCTCTGAGCCACCAGGGAATACTTTGACTCTCTTTCAGTTCAGTCCAGTTCAGTTCAGTTCAGTTGCTCAGTCGTCTCCGACTCTTTGCGACCCCATGAATCGCAGCACGCCAGGCCTCCCTGTCCATCACCAACTCCCAGAGTTCACTCAGACTCACGTCCATCGAGTCAGTGATGCCATCCAGCCATCTCATCCTCTGTTGTCCCCTTCTCCTCCTGTCCCCAATCCCTCCCAGCATCAGAGTCTTTTCCAATGAGTCAACTCTTCACATGAGGTGGCCAAAGTACTGGAGTTTCAGCTTTAGCATCATTACTTCCAAAGAAATCCCAGGGTTGATCTCCTTCAGAATGGACTGGTTGGATCTCTTTGCAGTCCAAGGGACTCGCAAGAGTCTTCTCCAACACCACAGTTCAAAAGCATCAATTCTTCGGCACTCAGCCTTCTTCACAGTCCAACTCTCACATCCATACATGACCACAGGAAAAACCATAGCCTTGACTAGACGGACCTTAGTCGGCAAAGTAATGTCTCTGCTTGTGAATATGCTATCTAGGTTGGTCATAACTTTTCTTCCAAGGAGTAAGCGTCTTTTAATTTCATGGCTGCAATCACCATCTGCAGTGATTTTGGAGCCACTCCCCCCAAAAAAGTCTGACACTGTTTCCAATGTTTCCCCATCTATTTCCCATGAAGTGATGGGACCGGATGCCATGATCTTTGTTTTCTGAATGTTGAGCTTTAAGCCAATTTTTTCACTCTCCTCTTTCACTTTCATCAAGAGGCTTCTGAGTTCCTCTTCACTTTCTGCCATAAGGGTGGTGTCCTCTGCATATCTGAGGTTATTGATATTTCTCCCGGCAATCTTGATTCCAGCTTGTGTTTCTTCCAGTCCAGCGTTTCTCATGATGTATTCTGCATATAAATTAAATAAGCAGGGTGACAATATACAGCCTTGACATACTCTTTTTCCTATTTGAAATCAGTCTGTTGTTCCATGTCCAGTTCTAACTGTTGCTTCCTGATCTGCATACAGATTTCTCAAGAGGCAGGTCAGGTGGTCTGGTATTCCCATCTCTTTCAGAATTTTCCACAGTTTATTGTGATCCACACAGTCAAAGGCTTTGGCATAGTCAATAAAGCAGAAATAGATGTTTTTCTTGAACTCTCTTGCTTTTTTCATGATCCAGCGGATGTTGGCAATTTGATCTCTGGTTCCTCTGCCTTTTCTAAAACCAGCTTGAACATCAGGAAGTTCATGGTTCACATATTGCTGAAGCCTGGCTTGGAGAATTTTGAGCATTACTTTACTGGCATGTGAGATGAGTGCAATTGTGCAGTAGTTTGAGCATTCTTTGGCATAGCCTTTCTTTGAGATTGTTTCCTTAGTAACTTGTAAAGTCTGGTCTTTTGATCTTTATCTGAAGAAGCTACCTTGTAAGATGTTATATATACTCATACAGAATTCAATAAAACACCCTTGTTCTACCAGAGACTTGGGTCCCCGTGTCCTTCCTTCTCTCTCTCTCTCTGTCTCTCTATTTCTGGCTGATGCCGGCTGCGTAACCCAGGGAGTATTAGCCTCTTTCCTTCTTTCACTTTCTTATCATCAACTCCGGACTACCAGGTTCTGGGCCATTAAAGGACCCCAAAAATTGGAAACAGTATAATATCACTTGAAGACATATTGTGATAAGCACAAAATGTATATCATAAACTTTACAAGAAACACTGAATAATAAAACTAAGAGAGCTTTTAAGACAACCAAGGAGATAAAATGGAAATATGAAAAAACAGTTCATCCAAAAAGAAGGCAGAAAAAGAGAAACAAAGAACAGATAGGACAAATAGAAAACAAATAGAAAATGATAGATTTAAACCTAATGGTATTGATAATCAGAATATGATAAAGGATAAACACCACTACTTCTGAGCCTGCATGCCCTAGAGTCCATGCTCCACAACAAGAGAGTCCACAGCAATAAGAAGCCTGGACATCACAACTAGAGCGTAGCCCCCATTCACTGCAACTAGAAAAAGCCCACATGCAGCAACAAAGACCTAGGGTAGACATAAATAAATAAGTAAATAAAAACCTGATGCCTGATCCAACTCCCCAGAAAGTCTGCTTTACTTGGTCAGCTTTGTGACCAGAGCATTCAATTCAGATCAGTTCAGTCACTCAGTCGTGTCTGACTCTTTGCAACCCCATGGACTGCAGCACACCAGGCTTCCATGTCCATCAACAATTGCTGGAACCTACTCAAAGTCATGTTCATCACGTCAGTGACACCATCCAACCATCTCATCCTCTGGCACCCTCTCTCCTCCTGCCTTCAATCTTTCCCAGCATCAGGGTCTTTTCCAAATAGTCAGTTGTTTGCATCAGGTAGCCAAAGTATTGGAGTTTCAGATTTAGCATCAGTCCTTCCAATGAACATTCAGGACTGATTTCCTTTAGGATAGACTGGTTGGATCTGCTTGCAGTCCAAAGGACTCTCAAGGGGCTTCTTTAACACCACAGTTCAAAAGCAACAATTCTTCGGTGCTCAGCTTTCTTTATAGTCCAACTTTGACATCCACACATGACTACTGGAAAAACCATAACTTTGATTAGACTGACCTTTGTTGGCAAAGAAATGTCTCTGCCTTTTAACACCCTCTTCCAACAACACAAGAGAAAACTCTACACATGGACATCACCAGATGGTCAATACCAAAATCAGATTGATTATATTTTTTGCAGCCAAAGATGAAGAAGCTGTATACAGTCAGCAAAATCAAGACTGGGAGCTGACTGTGGCTCAGATCATGAACTCCTTATTGCCAAATTCAGACTTACATTGAAGAAAGTAGGGAAAACCACTACACCATTCAGGTATGACCTGAATCAAATCCCTTATGATTATACAGTGGAAGTGAGAAATAGATTCAAGGGACTAGATCTGATAGATTCAAGGGGTTAGAGTGCCTGATGGACTATGGACAGAGGTTCATGACACTGTACAGGAGACAGGGAGCAAGACCATCCTGAAGAAAAAGAAATGCAAAAAAGCAAATCAGCTGTCTGAGGAGGCCTTACAAATAGCTGTGAAAAGAAGAGAATTGGAAAGCAATGGAAAAAAGGAAATGTATACCCATTTGAATGCAGAATTTGAAAGAATAGCAAGGAGAGATAAGGAAAGACTTCCTCAGTGATCAGTGCAAAGAAATAGAGGAAAACAATAGAATGGGAAAGACTAGAGATATCCTCAAGAAAATTAGAGATATCAAGGGAACATTTCATGCAAAGATGGGCACAATAAAGGACAAAAATAGTATGGACCTAACAGAAGCAAAAGATATTAAGAAGAGGTGGTAAGAATACACAGAAGAACAATACAAAAAAAGATCTTAACAACCCAGATGATCATGACTGTATGATCACTCACCTAGAGCCAGACATCCTGGAATGTGAAGTCAAGTGGGCCTTAGGAAGCATCACTATGAACAAAGCTAGTGGAGGTGATGGAATTCCAGTTGAGCTGTTTCAAATCCTACAAAATGATGCTGTGAAAGTGCTGCACTCAATATGCCAGCAAGTTTGGAAAACTCAGCAGTGGCCACAGCACTGGAAAAGGTCAGTTTTCATTCCAATCCAAAAGAAAGGCAATGCCAAAGAATGCTCAAGCTACTGCACAATTGCACTCATCTCACACGTTAGTAAAGTCATGCTCAAAATTCTCCAAGCCAGGCTTCAGCAATATGTGAACCGTGAACTTCCTGATGTTCAAGCTGGTTTTAGAAAAGGCAGAGGAACCAGAGATCAAATTGCCAACATCCGCTGGATCGTGAAAAAAGCAAGAGAGTTCCAGAAAAACATCTGTTTCTGCTTTTTGACTATGTCAAAGCCTTTGACTGTGTAGATCACAACAAACTGCAGAAAATTCTTAAGGAGATGGGAATAGCAGACAACCTGACCTACCTCCTGAGAAACCTGTATGCAGGTCAAGAAGCAACAGTTAGAACTGGACATGGAACAACAGACTGGTTCCAAATAGGGAAAGGAGTACATCAAGGCTGTGTATTCTCACCCTGCAGATGGTGACTGTAGCCATGAATTAAAAGATGCTTGCTCCTTGGAAGAAAAGCTATGACCAAGCTAGCATATTAAAAAGCAGAGACATTACTTTGCCAACAAAAGTCCATCTAGTCAAGGCTATGGTTTTTCCAGTAGTCATGTATGGATGTGAGAGTTGGACTACAAAGAAAGAGTGTTGAAGAATTGATACTTTTGATTTGTGGTGTTGGAGAAGACTCTTGAGATTCCCTTGGATTGCAGGGAGATCCAACCAGTCCATCCTAAGGGAAATCAGTCCTGTATATTCATTGGAAGGACTGATGTTGAAGTTGAAACTCCAATATTTTGGCCTCCTGATGTGAAGAACTGACTTATTTGAAAATACCCTGATGCTGGGAAAGATTGAAGGCAGGAGGAGAAGGGGATGACAGAGGATGTGATGGTTAGATGGCATCACCGACTCAATGGACATGAATTTGAGTAAACTCCGGGAGTTGGTAATGGACAGGGAGGCCTGGTGTGCTGCAGTACAGCTGAGAGATTGAACTGAATGGTGGGGTTAATGGCAACCTCCTTCAAGAGGGCTTATTCTATACCCAGGTCGACTGTACCCAGAGTCCCTGTGCCTGAAGCAGTCTGAGGTTGACCTGTACCTCCACAGGAGACACTCAAACACTGTTCTGTCTCAGTCTCTGTGAAAATCTCTCCAGATGATTCTAAGGAACAGTCAGATTTGAGAACTCTAGAATAAGAGCCTGAGTGTAAGGATTTGATCTGGGCAAGTGCCAGGAGCTACATGCATATCCACAATGTCTTGGCCCAGATTTAATCTCATAAAATCCTATCTCCTCAACAGGTATGTTTGTTTCCCTGTCTATAGGATAGAGGCAGGACCAGACACAATATTTTTTCTTATTGTCCTTGATTAATAGCCCTGTTTCAAAGAACTTTCTGTAAAGATGAAAATGGTCTATATCTACACTGTCAATTATGGAAGCCTATAGCTGCATGTGGCCATCGAGCACTTGAAATGTGGCAAGACTGAAGAAGTGAGATTTTAATTTCATTAATTCAAATTTGCAAGGAGATCAAACCAGTCAATCCTATAGTAAATCAATCCTGGATATTCATTGGAAGGACTGATGCTGAAACTGAAGCTCCAATACTTTGGCCACCTGATGCAAAGAGCCAACTCATTAGGAAAGACCCTGATGCTGGGAAAGACTGAGGGTGGGAGGAGAAGGGGATGACGGAGGATGAGATGGTTGGATGGCATCTCTGACTCAACGGACATGAGCTTCAGCAATCTCCAAGAGATGGTGAAGGACAGGGAAGCCTGACGTACTACAGTCCATGGGGTCACAAAGAGTCGGACATGACTGAGTGACTGAACAATAACAACAACAATTCAGTTTTATATAACCATACTTGACTAGTGACTCCTGTATTAGACAGCAGTGCAGCTCTATAAAAACATGATCAAGTCCCTAAGAAAAGATTCCTTAATATTATTTTTAAGATTTGGACTAATTTTTTCTCTTTCTGAATTTTTTCTTCCTACAGGTTGGAGTCTTTTCTTTGGTACGAGGCACTTTTACTTTAACAGCAGGACAAGTGCCACCGCACTCCCCCGCTTTAGCAACAGAAGGGCTTGGCATCCTTGCTCGGACACCCGAAAGGTTGCTCTTGGAGGAGAGCCTTTCGATCCCATCCCAACACCCCTTCCTGGAGAATTTTGGTTCTGTCCAACTCTATTTTTTCAACTGCTCTTTCTGGTGAGGTTAATTCCAAACTCCTAAAGAAGAAAGGAAAATAGGGACTCTTAGCAGAAGTATGCAGATATTCTGTTATTCATCTCTGTTTCAAAAATAGCTTCTCCCCAACCCTCTACCATATCCACAAATTTCTACTATACTGTGCAGCTAATGCAAGCAGCCAACTCATTGGAAAAGACACTGATGTTGGGAAAGATTGAGGGAAGTAGGAAAAGGGGGTGATGGAAGATGATATGGTTGGATGGCATCATCGACTCAATGGACATGAGTTTGCGTAAACTCCAGGAGATGGTGAAGGACAGGGGAGCCTGGCATGCTGCAGTCAGACACGGCTGAGCTACTGAACAACAACAATGACTACATTAAGCATTCAGAAGTTCTGCATTAACGTGTTGCTGAGAGCTTCGTGGCAGAATACAATTATGCTATAGATTGCTTGGGCTTCCCAGGTGGCACTAGTGGTAAAGAACCAGCCTGACAATGCAGGAGATGTAAAAAGACGTAGGTTCAATCCCTGGGTCAGGAAGAATCCCTGGAGGAGGGCATGACAACCCATTTCATTATTCTTACCTGGAGAATCCCTTGGATAGAGGAGCCTTGTGGGGTAAGGTCCATAGGGTGGCAAAGAGTCAGACATGACTGAAGCAACTTAGCACATGCACGTAGCACATAGATTGCTTAGACTGCCCAGGTGATGGCAAGAAATAAACATTCTGGAGGGGCAGTATAGATGGAAACGCCACCATTGCAGCTCCATATCATGAATACTGCAAGCAAGAAAACAAAGGCAAAACTTTAAAAATACTGTTGTCATATACCAAGGCCTCATACCTCATCACTTACACACATTACAAGCGGAAGTTCAGCTGTCTGTAGGGCTTGTGTGGTTTATAATGACGCAAAGAGGTGGGCCAAGGGCAGTTTACTAGTTTTCTATAAGTAAAAACTTCTACCATCAGAAGCTGTTCCAAGCTTATTTCACACAGTTTGGGAAGAAATCTAGATTATCATGAACAACTCACAGAAAATAAACAAACAAAAAAAAATGAGATTAGCATTAGAATTAGAGATTCTAAGTTGTGAACTGCTGGGCAGCAAGGCCTCTGTTCCTCAATTTTACCGCATTCTAGACATTTATTTTTTTAACAGCCTCATTGAAATGTAATTTAAATACTATAAAATCCTCCATTTTAAATGCACAATTCAATGATTTTTAGCAAATTTATATTTTTGCAACCATCACCACTCTCCAGTGTTAGAACATCTCTTCCACTGCAAAGAGAGCTCTCCAGCCTGGTCAGTCACTACTTATGCCAACCTTCCCCTAAACTTAAACAATCACTAATCTACTTTCTGTCTCCATGGATTTGCCTGTTCTGGATATTTCATATAAATGGAATCACACAAAATGTAGCATTTTGTGACTGGCTTTTCACCTAGCATCATGCTTTCCAGGTTCATCCATGTCAGAGCACACACTGGTATTTCACTCTTTTTTATGGAGGAATAAGAGTCGGACACGACTGAGCTACTGAACTGAACTGAACTGAACTGAATATCCAGTTGTATGGCTATACAACCTTTTGTTTATCCATCATCAGTTGATGGATATTTAGGTTGTTTTCACTTGTCATATATTATGAATAATGCTGTTGTGAATGTTTGGGTACAAGTTTTTGTTTACTTTCAATTCTTTTGGTTATATACTTAGGAGTGGAATTGCTGGGTCTATGTTTAACCTTTTGAGGAACTGCCACACTGTTTTCCAAAGCGGCTGGATCACTTTACATTCCCACCAACAGTGTATGGAGGTTCCAATTTCTCCACATCCTCATCAACATATTATTTTCTATTAAAAAAACTACAGCCCTCCTAGTATGTGTGAAATATATATCATTATGTTTTGATTTACTTTCCCCTAATGACTAATGATGTTGAATACCTTCTCATGTGCTTACTATTAGCAGTAGTGTTAGTCACTCCGTCGAGTCTGACTCTTTATTCATTCATAAATGTTCTATGTTGAATTTCTATTGGAATCAATTTGTTTGTCTTATTATTATTGAATTGTAAGAGCCTTATTTGTACTTTGGGTACAAGTTCCTTATCAGACATAGTATCGGCCAATATTGTCTCCAATTCTGTTAGCTATCTTTCCTTTTTTAAATAATTTTTCTAAAGTGCATAAGTTTTTAGTTTTGATAAGGTCTAATTTGTAACTTTTGTCTTTTACAGATTGTGCTTGCTTTTTAAAAAATCATATCTAAGCAATCTTTGCCTAATCGGAGGTCGTGAAGATTTTCTCGTTTCCTTCTGAAAGCTTTGCAATAACCAAATAACCCGTCCTTCTACCTCAACAAATACACCCTCAAGACAACCTGGAAAGCCAGGTTCAAATGTTAAATTCTCTGACTCAAAGTTCTACACCTCAATGTAGAATACCAGCTCCTAGCAACTGACCCACCATGTAGTCCCTTCCCTTCTCACACTGGCTCACTCCTCACTGGAGGGGCTGCACACATGCTCATGGGCACTTACTAGCTCATGCTTCTAAATTCTATCCCCATTCACCCCGAATAGCCAAAGGCTACCTCCTGGCCACCACTCAGGCACACTGGTACACACATAAATGACATGTGTATCCCTGGGTAGACAGACACCAAAAAGGAGAATGTGAAGGCTCTGGAGATGGGCTTGTGGCCATTTAGGCAAGGAATTCCCACTTCCCAGGTATCTATCTACTGTGTAATCTAGAAGGTGGCCACCTGCTCTGTGTGGTCACATCTCCTGGATCCCACTGTCTCCTCTTCAAAGTGAGGCCATCTGAATCTCAGGGACCAGTGTGGGGCTCTTTTTACATAGGTCACAGTGTGATACCAAGTCTGCCAAACCCTCAGGGGGAAAAAGACAGGAGGAGACTGATGGTCAGTGGTCCGAGAGATGTGCCCACTGGCGGTCTTGCTCCTCCATGGAGCGCCTCAGTCAGTCAGTTCAGTCACTCAGCAGTGTCTGACTCTTTGTGACCCCATAGACTGCAGCATACCAGGCGTCCCTGTCCATCAACAACTCCCAGAGTTTACTCAAACTCACTTGAGTCGGTGGTGCCATGCAACCATCTCATCCTCATCCTCTTCTCTTCCTGCCTTCTATCTTTCCCAGCATCAGGGTCTTCTCTAAGGAGTCAGTTCTTTGCATCAGGTGGCCAAACTATTGGAGCTTCAGCTTCAGCATCAGTCTTCCAATGAATATTCAGGACTGATTTCCTTTAGGATGGACTGCTTGGATCTCCTTGCAGTCTAGGGGACTCTCAAGAGTCTTCTCCAACACCACAGTTCAAAAGCATCAATTCTTTGGTGCTCACCCTTCTTTATGGTCCAACTTTCACATCCATACATGACCACTGGAAAAACCATAGCTTTGACTAAACTGACCTTTGTTGGCAACGTCTCTGTTTTTTTAATATGCTGTCTAGGTTTGTCATAGCTTTTCTTCCAAGGAGCAAGTGTCTTTTAATTTCATAGCTGCAGTCACCATCTGCACTGGTTTTGGAGCCCAAAGAAATAAAGTCTCTCACTGTTTCCATTGTTTCCCCACCTACTTGCCATGAAGTGATGGGAGCAGATGCTATGATCTTAGTTTCCTAAATATTGAGTTTTAAGCCAACTTTTTCACTCTCCTCTTTCACTTTCATCAAAAGACTCTTTAGTTCTTCTTTGCTTTCTGCCATAAGGGTTGTATCATCTGCATATCTGAGGCTATTGATATTTCTCCTGGCAATCTTGATTCCAGCTTGTGCTTCATCCAGCCTGGCATTTAGCATGATGTACTCTGCATATAAGTTAAATAAGCAAGGTGACAATATACAGCCTTGACTCACTCCATTCCCGATTTGGAAACAGTCTGTTGTTCCATGTCCGCACTAACTGTTGCTTCTTGACTTGCATACAGATTTCACAGGAGGCAGGTCAGGTGGTCTGGTATTCCCATCTCTTTATGAATTTTCCACAGTTTGTGGTGATCCACATAGTCAAAGGCTTTGTCATAGTCAATAAAGCAGAATTAGATGTTTTTTCTGGAGTTCTCTTGCTTTTTCGATGATCCAACGGATGTTGGCAATTTGATCTCTGGTTCCTCTGCCTTTTATAAATCCAGCATGAACATCTGGAAGTTCACAGTTCACGTACTGTTGAAGCCTAGTTTGGAGAATTTTGAGCATTACTTTGCTAGCGTGTGAGATGAGTGTAATTATGCGGTAGTTTTAACATTCTTTGGCATTGCCTTTCTTTGGGATTGGAAGGAAAATTGTCCCTTTCCAGTCCTGTAGCCACTGCTGAGTTTTCCAAATTCTCTGGCATATTGAGTAGAGCACTTTCACAGCATCATTTTTAGGATCTGAAATAGTTCAGCTGGAATTCCATCAGTTCCACTAGTTTTGTTCATAGTGATGCTTCTTAAGGCCCACTTGACTTCACATTTCAGAATGTCTGGCTCTAGGTGAGTGATCACACCATCGTGGTGCTACTGTTCAACCCTGAAAATGGAAACGTGCAGCTTGTGCCATTAGGATGACCATAACAATTCATTTCCATGAAGGCAAAGGGGGACAGCCACCTTAAAGGGAATTATTCAGTCTGGGCCCTAGCAACAATGAGTACTATACACCTCCACTTCCCTGCCTTCTCTTCCCCTATCAGATTTGAACCTGCCTCCCAACAAGCTCATCCGTAGACCTGTGGTTTAACAGGGCTGTCCATGGGGCTCCCAGACCCTCTCGCTAGGACAGTGGGAAAGCTATTCTGGAGTAAGGGTTTCCTGGCCCCAGGTTCTCCTCACTGTTTGCATCCAAAAGTGATGACTTTTAATTTCATAACTGACCCCCTTCACCCCTTTTTCAAAAGATACAAACTTCCAGGACTTCCCTGGAGGTCCATGCTTTTACTACAAGAGGCACAGGTTCAATCCCTGATCTGGGAACTAAGATCTCACATGCTTTGCAGTGCAACCAAAAAAATTTTTTAATATTTTAAATATATCAAATTTTCAAAATAAATAAATAATTTTTTTAAGTACCAACTTTGTTATAAAATGGATGTCATGGGGATGTCATGTACAGCATAGTGGCTATAGTTAATAATGCTGTTTTATATGTTTGAAAGTTGCTAAGATATTAAATCTTAAAAGTCTTCCTCACAAGGAAAAAGAAAAGAAAAAAAAATGTCATAACTTTGTGTGGTGGTGGCTGGTAATTATATTAATTGTGGTAATCACTTTGCAGTGTATACAAATATTAGATCATTATATTATACACCAAAACTAATATAACATTAAGTGTCAATTATGCTTCAGTTAAAATAATATCACCAGATATTGCCAGATATCCCTTAGGGGACAATATTGCCCTTGGTTGAAACCACAATTCTATAAATAGATAGAATATCACACACACAGCCTTCACAATGATAGGCTTACACATTATGTGTAGTAAAAAGTGCCTATGTAGCAATATAAAAAAGAATAAAAATATATACTAATAACAAGGCCACAATAGGTAAAAAACAATGTGATTAAAAGTTGTGAATGTAATAAACACTGAATGGAAAAATAAATGTCCCTTTAAATGGATGGCGAACACCAAGACACTGTGTGGTAGCTGTTCTGTAGGTAGCTTGAAGTCCTTTTCAGTACAGAGAGCCCAACACTCTCCCACCTTCACCGTGAACTGTCTGCTTTGAGCAGATCCAGCCACTCTGTTTATTCACACCTGAGCAAGCAGCTGATGCAAAGGTAGCCCGATGCAGGCGGACATTCAGCTCTGGACAGCCCATGGATGAGTGTGCATATGTGTCGCCATTCCTTTGGTGCAGATGGAGACACCTGATATTCATTCACTCAGCACCAAGGGCTGGCCCAGAACTCAAGACCAACTCAGCAGCAGCAATCTGTCATCTGTCACACACCTTCTTGGGTTGCCTTTCTCAACCTGGCTGGAGCCTCTGAGCCATGCCCCAGTAACTATTTCAGAGATTGCCATAGACACTAGAATTCTGCTGTGGTAGAAGCTTTCAGAAGACAGATGCCTCCAAGAAAGGGATGGCGACCAAGATTTCTGGGCATGCTGACACCCAGCAGCATAGTATAGATTGGCACCAACTGGAGAGATTTTGAAGATGCAGAGGAATTGGAATAGTCCCATGCACAGTAATGCAGGTGCTTTCAGGAACAAAGAAATATATAGCTGCCAGGGCCTCAGTGAGCTCCCTATTAGATGCAGCAATATGACACAGAGAGAGATGGAGATAGGACTGAACATGAGTGTGTGAAAATGATGACAAACAGAATGTGTTGGACCACAGCAGTCAGAGAATGGCTGCCTTAGGTCCCGTTCACAGCACTGATTTCTAATCTTCATGGATTCATTCTAATACTGTTACTTCACAGAATGATTATCATCAAGCTCCCAACTTCCTACTATTTTTCTCTTTGGGATTCTGTTCACCACTCATCTTCCCTTCCATTGCTCTGTGTCCAAAAATGTGATGTCATATGATACAGAAAATTCATTTCAGTAAATCTGCAGTTTTAAAATTCCTTATTAATTTAAGAAACACTTCTTAAGGTTCCACTGTGTGCAAAGCCTTATGTTGGATGTTGGGACTATTGTGATGAATGAAACAAACATGGTCCCTGATCCCATGGGATTTATTTTTTTTTAAACTTTTTATTTTGTATTGGGGTATAACCAATTAACAATGTTGTGATAGTTTCAGGTGCACAGCAAAGGGACTGATCAAACCAGTCAATCCTAAAGGAAATCAACCCTGAATATTCATTGGAAGGACTGCTGCTGAAGCTGAAGCTCCGCTTCATGATGGTCACATGGTGCGAAGTGCTGACTCACTGGAAAAGATGCTGGTACTGGGAAAGACTGAAGGCAGGAGAAGAAGGACGAGAGGGATGATGGACAAGATGGAAGAGAAGGATGACAGAGGATAAGATGGTAGGAAGGCATCACGGACTCAATGGACATGAGTTTGAGCAAGCTCCAGGAGATGGTGAAGGACAGGGAAGCCTGGCGTGCTGCAGTCCATGGGGTTAAAAAGAGTCGGACCTGACTGAGTGACTGAACTGAATGTGGACCTACTGTATAGCACAGGGAACTCTGCTCAATGTTATGTGGCAGCTTGGATGGGAGAGGAGTTTGGGCGAGAATAGATTGATGCTGTTGTTCAGTGTCATATCTTTTTGCCTTTTCATACTGTTCATGGGGTTCTCAAGGCAAGAATACTGAAGTGGTTTGCTATTGCCTTCTCCAGTGGACCATGTTTTGTCAGAACTCTCCACGATGACCTGTCTGTCTTGGGTGGCCCTACACGTCATGGCTCATAGTTTCATTGAGTTAGACAAGGCTGTGATCCATGTGATCAGGTTGGTTAGTTTTCTGTGATTGTGTTTTTCCATTTTAAATATAGCAGTGTGTTCATGTCCAAAATCCAGGGGGATTTGCATTCTATCAAGGAAGAAAGATAGTCAGAAGTAAGCACATAGGCATAATGGAAATATCATCAAATAATGAAAATAACTTGGAAGACAGAGTAACAAAGTGACTATAAAGACAAAATAGCACTGGAGTTAGGGTGGCCAGAGAAAGCATCTGTCAACAGATAACCTTTGAGTTGAGAGGTGAATGAAGAGAAAGAGGAAGCCACACAAAGACAGGGCCAGAGTGAGAAGCATTTCAGGCAGAGGGAACAGATGATAAAAATGGCAAGGCAGAAATGAGCTTAGGTTGTCTAAAGAGCAGCAAGAACAAGGAAGAGGAAAGGAGGAGGGGTCGGAGACAGCACTGGATAAGCAGGGTGGAAATGGATCATCTAGGTCAATGGTAATATGTTAGGGTTCTATTGCAAGCCAGATTATCATTTACAGGAGAAAATTAAGCATCAATCCCTCCATCTTTCAGTAATGGCACCACAATTTCTTTACTGGATTCCCCAAGGTGAATAGTTGAGGTTCAGTTTAGGGCAAAATAGCAGTGAGGTGGTGGTGGATGGCTTCAGGTATTTATTGTGGTGAGGGGATGGAGCTGCAATGGATATTTGTGTGAGGGGGGAGCTGGGCCTTTCATGGTTTGAAATTCCCAGTGGTTCCAGGACAGTCCTGGAGAAGGGCATGGTAACCTACTCCAGTATTCTTGCCTGGAGAATCCCATGGTCAGAGGAGCCTGGTGGGCGACAGTCCATGGGGTCACAAAGAGTCGGACATGACTGAAGCAACTTAAAACACATGCACACCAGGACAGATCACCAGACTTGCCCAGACACCAGGCCAAAGGGAAAGAAGGAGGCATGAGGCTTGAAAACTTTCAGCAGTCAAAAACCATGGGACTTCCCTGTTGATTCAGTGGCTGAGACTCTGCACTCCCAATGCAGAGGCCTGGGTTCCATCCCTGATTGGGGAACTAGATCCCACATTCTGCAACCAAGAGTTCACATGCTGCATCTAAAAGGATGCCACATGCCTCAACTAACAAAGAAATTAATTAATTAAACAAAAAACAAGTAAAACCTTTACAATAGGGCTCTGTACAAATTAATTTCTAATAGCCCACTAGGCTCCTCTGTCTATGGAATTCTCCAGGCCAGAATACTGGAGTGGCTAGCCTTTCCCTTCTCCAGGGGATCTTCCCAACCCAGGTCTCCTGCATTGCAGACGGATTCCTTACCATCTGAGCCATCAGGGAAGTCCTTAATAAAGATTAGCTGCTATTATTTTTAGCATTTTTAAAAGCACTTTTTTTTTTAACTTTCCTAAGCCAGTATTGGAATACTCCAGAGACTGCTTCTGAGCTCTCTTTCCTCAGTCTACACTTCCTCCCCAGGGTGATTTCATCAATGCCTAACCCTTTCAATGGCACACAGATGGACCTCTGCCCAAGATCCAGTTCCCTACCCACCACCTCTACCTGGACCACTAATAGGCATCTCAAGCTCCATCAGTCTTCTCCTAAGCTGAAGCCGTGATCTTCCCCTGCAAATACTGGTCTTCTGGTCAGTATTCCCTACCCAGTTGGTTTACACTACTTTCCTTTAGGTTGTTCAAGCCTCTGATAAGGATACATGGGACTACATTTAGAGCCATTCAGGTAATCCCGGATAATATCTTCATCTCAAGATCCATAACTCCATCACATCTGCACAGACTCTGTCTTCAAATAAGGTAGCATTTCCAGGTCCCTGCGGTTAGGGCCTGATGTCTCAAGGAGCCATTTTTCAGCCTACCACACATATATTGGTGCCCATACATCCTTGTTCTGACCTCCAAAAATCCTTATATGGGGGAAGGTTGTCCAGTAACCCAGCCAGGGATGGCAGGCACCTTGATCAAACAGCTATACTGTTCCCAATTCACAGACAACTGGACAGAGAGAACAGTAGAGCTCGGGGAAATGGGGGAAGATGAGTTTGTGTTTATTTCTGCCAATAGGACTACTCTCTCACTACCTGCAAAAAAATCTCTTGGGTCTTTAATAGCAAACAGGCAAGAAGTGAAAAGGCCCTCTGCAGTGCAGTTTGCTGGCCTGGAAGTGTTGGAGGAAAAGAAGAGAAAAAAGTCAAGACCCAAAGACACTGATTCTGTAGTGTACATTGAGCTACAAAAACCTTGAGCGCATGCAGGGAGCTAGCAAGCAGCTCCAAATTACAGTGGATGTTCAGATTTGTTGACATGGAAGTAAAGCTATAGTCACTATTCACCACCCTACTTTTAGTAAGCAGCACATACTCAATTTACCTGAGGAGTTACCTCGACAGTAGTTTCTCTGATATAGTTTTTCATAATTATCAGGCTACCTTTGACATTTGTTCTTCACAATTCTTTACCAGTTTCCCCTGACAATTAATCTAGCACATATGACTAGTTGCCTTCTTCAGCATTCCTCAGTAAGGCTGGATTCAGTTCAATTTCCCCACTGAAGTGAGAAGATCCAGTTGAAGCCCTCGTTTCTGCCACCCTTACTGCATAACATGGACCAAATCCTCCCTTCTCTCTAGGGTTCAGATTTTGCATCCAAAATCCAAAAGTGTGTGGCCCTTTTTAAAAGCATACAATTCTTTATAGTGGCTGAAGCCTCCTGGACCTTCCCTGGAGAGGAGTGATCTAAAAGGTAACTCAAACCACAGCACCGCTGACCCACACAGGAGAATGCTGCTTTTGCAGTGTCTCAAGCTGGTCCTGATTCTAAGACGTGGCATCAGGCAGGGACAGGCCATCATTCTTCTTTACAATGACTGTAACAGAGCTCATTCTTGGCAATTACTGTAGGTGGGAAGGAGAAAATTTTTTCATGATGAACAAAAGCTTTTGTGTCTTTTCCAAGCAATGGAAATCTGCCTAGAAGGATACACCAAACTACTCTGATGGAAGAACGTCTAATTTGAAAAACAGGCACGTGGCAAGCCAGGGCAGGCTTCTGCTTCTCTTCTCCTCCATCTCTTTGCCTCTCCCCTACTTCTCCCTCTGTGCCAAAATGAAATCACCTTTTCTCCAGAAACTGTGACACTTTACCATAATAATTTTTAGTGGTTTTAAGTAAGTTTTAAATTCACTAGCAAAATTGTGTAGCCAGATATCCAGTTCAGTGTGCTCCTGGATGGACAGCCTTTAAAGAGGCTCTTTATTTCATAGCAGTTAACTAAACTCCCTCTAGCATAGGACAGAGGGGACCTGGGCTTTGAGCCTGATAAAGTCATGCTACCATTTAAATTCTATGATTTTCTAACTGTGTGACTTTGAACAAGTTGTTAAACTTTCTGGTCTTCCATTTCCTCATCTATAAAATTAGTCTCTTAATAGCTACTTACTATGGTAAGTGATTTACATGGATTCTATCTTGTAATGCTCACAGCAACTTCAGAGGTTGGTGTCATCTGATTTCATTGTGAGGATTAAGAGAGATAACCCAGGTAGATGACCAGTAGGTAGTAGGGTGTTTGACAAAATGGTGTCCAGTTATTCCTGCATGCTCAGCTTTGTGCCAAGAACTATAAAGCAAATCTCATTTGAGCACCTACCATGTATTTATTTAAAAAGTGGAGATGGGGGTGTCCAAAGAAAGCACATGACTCAGTTTCTCAATCTTGACTGGTTCTCTTGAGTTTTGAAGGGCTTGGGTGAGGTTGGATTAAATACCCCTACTGGCCAGATGAGCCTCTAAATGTCATAAGTTTCTCTCCTGTATTTCCTAGTTCAGAGCTAAGGCTACAAACTGGGACCTGATGCTCTGGTAGGGAGTGGGGGTGTGAAGGAAGCCTTGCTGGTGTTGCAAATGAGGCTGGATAGAAACCAAACTGAGGGCAGAAAAGATTTGGGCCATTCAAGTGGTCTTGACAAGAGAAAGTGGGGCTTGCACTTCCTCCCACACAGAATGACCTTGGCCCACTGACTCTCCTTCCCACCTCCCCATCTGTCACACAGGCTCCTTGCAGATCCTGCCAGACCCCCACTCTTTGATCTTCTTGGTATCTTCAGTTATTCCCTGGGTCTGGCAGAAGACTTTATATGCCCATTGAAATTCAACTCATCTTGCAAATTTGAATGGCCCCTCTGGGGACACTAGCGGGACTAACAGTTGAGGCCGCCTTTCTATGGCATATGGTGAGAATGGCAGGTCTTTAATATGATGTGAGCTGATTAGAGTTTAATCCATATTAAAGCTATCACAAATGTATGGTTAAATTTTTAATAAAAATAAAAGTGATATTTATGTAGTATGCATAAACCAGTTATGAAGATAAATCAGTTAATAAGAAGCATCTGGTAGTACTCCACATCAGATGTCAGCTTATTGCCAGATGCCAATATTTATAACCTTATCTCTTTATATCATACACATACCCTGATGCATTGATTAACAGAAACACTTTTGAATGACATGATTACATGTGATTTATAGATTTATATATGAGAAAATACAATTAACCAAGGGAAAAGCTATGAAGATGGTTGAGACACTAAATAGTCTAAACAACAAAAGAATGTCAAAGATTAGACTATGGTAAATACAAGCATCAGTGATTTACAGTGAGAAATGTTGTGTGTAAGAACACACAACACTGAAATCAGATTGATTATATTCGTTCCAGCCAAAGATGGAGAAGCTCTATACAGTCAACAAAAACAAGACCAGGAGCTGACTGTGGCTCAGATCATGAACTCCTTATTACCAAATTCAGACTCAAATTGAAGAAAGTAGGGAAAACCGCTAGACCATTCAGGTCTGACCTAAATCAAATCCCTTATGATTATACAGTGGAAGTGAGAAATAGATTTAAGAGCCTAGATCTGATAGGTAGAGTGCCTGAAGAACTATGGAATGAGGTTCATGACATTGTACAGAAGACAGGGATCAAGACCATCCCCGTGGAAAAGAAATGCAAAAAAGCAAAATCACTGTCTGGGGAGGCCTTACAAATAGCTGTGAAAAGAAGAGAGGTGAAAAGCCAAGGAGAAAAGGAAAGATATACGGATCTGAATGCAGAGTTCCAAAGAATAGCAAGAAGAGATAAGAAAGCCTTCTTCAGCAATCAACGCAAAGAAATAGAGGAAAAGAACAGAAAGACTAGAGATCTCTTCAAGAAAATTAGAGACACCAAGAGAACATTTCATGCAAAGATGGGCTCGATAAAGGACAGAAATGGTATGGACCTAACAGAAGCAGAAGATATTAAGAAGAGGTGGCAAGAATACATGGAAGAACTGTGCAAAAAAGATCTTCATGACCCAGATAATCATGATGATGTGATCACTAATCTAGAGCCAGACATCCTGGAATGTGAAGTCAAGTGGGCCTTAGAAAACATCACTATGAACAAAGCTAGTGGAGGGGATGGAATTCCAGTTGAGCTGTTTCAAATCCTGAAAGATGATGCTGTGAAAGTGCTGCACTCAATATGCCAGCAAGTTTGGAAAACTCAGCAGTGGCCACAGGACTGGAAAAGGTCAGTTTTCATTCCAATTCCAAAGAAAGGCAATGCCAAAGAATGCTCAAACTACCGCACAATTGCACTCATCTCACATGCTAGTAAAGCAATGCTCAAAATTCTTCAAGCCAGGCTTCAGCAATATGTGAACCCTGAACTCCCTGATGTTCAAGCTGGTTTTAGAAAAGGCAGAGGAACCAGAGATCAAATTGCCAACATCTGCTGGATCATGGAAAAACCAAGAGAGTTCCAGAAAAACACCTATTTCTGCTTTATTGACTATGCCAAAACCTTTGACTGTGTGGATCACAATAAACTGTGGAAAATTCTGAAAGAGATGGGAATACCAGACCACCTGACCTGTCTCTTGAGAAATCTGTATGCAGGTCAGGAAGCAACAGTTAGAACTGGACATGGAACAACAGACTGGTTCCAAATAGGAAAAAGAGTACGTCAAAGGCTGTATATTGTCACCCTGCTTATTTAACTTATATGCAGAATACATCATGAAAAACGCTGGACTGGAAGAAACACAAGCTGGAATCAAGATTGCCGGGAGAAATATCAATAACCTCAGGTATGCAGATGATACCACCCTTATGGCAGATAGTGAAGAGGAGCTAAAAAGCCTCTTAATGAAAATGAAGGAGGAGAGTGAAAAAGTTGGCTTAAAGCTCAACATCCAGAAAATGAAGATCATGGCATCTGGTCCCATCTCCTCACGGGAAATAGATGGGGAAACAGTAGAAACAGTGTCAGACTTTATTTTTTTGAGGCTCCAAAATCACTGCAGATGGTGACTGCAGCCATGAAATTAAAAGACACTTTCTCCTTGGAAGAAAAGTTATGAACAACCTAGATAGTATATTCAAAAGCAGAGACATTACTTTGCTGACTAAGGTCCGTCTAGTCAAGGCTATGGTTTTTCCTGTGGTCATGTATGGATGTGAGAGTTGGACTGTGAAGAAGGCTGAGTGCCGAAGAACTGATGCTTTTGAACTGTGGTGTTGGAGAAGACTCTTGAGAGTCCCTTGGACTGCAAGGAGATCCAACCAGTCCATTCTGAAGGAGATCAATCCTGGAATTTCTTTGGAAGGAATGATGCTAAAGCTGAAACTCCAGTACTTTGGCCACCTCATGCGAAGAGTTGACTCATTGGAAAAGACTCTGATGCTGGGAGGGATTGGGGGCAGGAGGAGAAGGGGACGACCGAGGATGAGATGGCTGGATGGCATCACGGACTCAATGGACATGAGTCTGAGTGAACTCCGGGAAATGGTGATGGACAGGGAGGCCTGGCATGCTGCTATTCATGGGGTCACAAAAAGTTGGACACGACTGAGCGACTGAACTGACTGAAGAACTTCACACCTAGCTTTTAGGCTATCATGACTACAAGGAAACTCTTGTTCCAATTTGCAAATAAATAAATAAATAAATAAATATAAGTTTTTGTCCACATAATTTTCCTGGGCCATTGTAGTGGGTTGAATAGTGCTGCACCCACCCCACACCAACCCCAATTCATGTTCACTTGGAACCTAAGACTGTGATTTTATTTGGCAATAGAGGTTTTTTTTTTTTTTTGGCAATAGAGTTTTTGCAGTTATAATTAGTTAAGGATATCAAGATGAAACCATTCTGGATTTAGGGTGAGTCCTAAATGCAATGGCTGTCCTTATGAGAAGACAAGAGGACACAGAGAGACACACAGGGAAAGCCACCTGGAGATGAAGGCAGAGAGTGGAGCGATGCATCTGCAAATTAAGAAATGCCAAGAATCGCTGACAACCCCCGGAAGCTCACAGAGAGAGGCATGGAACCAATTCCCCCGTAGAGCCTCTAGAAGGAACCAACCATATCTATACCTTCATTTCAGATTTCCAGCCTTCTGAACTGTAGGACAATAAATTTCTGATGTTTCAAGCCACCCAGTTTGTGATAACCTGTTACAGCAACCATTGGAAACTAATATAACCACCTTAACTTTTATATCCAAACCTAACAAACCACCAAAAATAAGAACTAAAAATCTAATTTGTGAATATAGAAGCATAAATTCTAAAAGAAATATCAGCAAAGCAATTCCTGAAAAATAATAATTTTTTAAGACTAGTTTACTAAGACCAGGCAGGTTTTATTTTAGATATTCATTAGAAAATTCTATGATTAGTATTCATCACATCAGAATCAAAGCCATATGACCATTTTGATAGATGTTAATGGGCATGTTAAAATCCACATGAGTTCTTAATAATCATTCTTAATAAAGTGTGATTATAAAGATATATTCTTAGCAGGACATACAATATACATCTGAGTGTGTATATATGTGTGTCTGGGTATACACATGTGAACTTTCTAGCTCTGTCTGCTGAGAGGACCTAGAAACAATGATCCCAACGGCAATGACCACACTTGGTGCCCAGATCTTGATTTCTGAATATCATTCTTTTTGGAGAAATGGACTAGGGCAGTAAATGTACAAGATGTGCCTGAAGCATCTTATATATAAAAAAGTAGCAATTGTTTAAGGAATAAAAGGATGAAGACATGCCAAAGGAATTTAAGAGCCAACCTGAAACAGGAGTCAATGGTTAAAGTTGGAATAATCTGAGCAACAAAATAAAGTAGTATTGGAGTACAACCCAAAATATAAAATAATTAATAGTTGATGGCATGAATAAATGAGGTAGAAAGAAAAGCTCTTTCAACTCATAAATATAGGCAGAATAATGAAAATAGAAAATCACCATTTGGCAAACATCACAGTTTTCAAGAAGAATCAATAGCAGATGCTAAAATTAGTACATGAAAGTATGATGCACAACAGAATATTTACATAGTCTCAAAATATTTTACCAGAAGATGCTTAGAATTACTAAGGGAAAAGAAGTAACTTTACAGTGAAAAAAGCTAGCAAATAATGATCAAAGTTAACATGATCAGCATGGGACATATCACCATCATCCACCTCCTGATATGATGCCCTAAAAGGGCACAGTATCACTTCTGCATATTCTTGCCTCAAATGCAAAATACGAGTTTAATAAAGGAAACCTCAGAGAAACCCATATTCAATGACATTCTACAAAAGAAGTGGATAGTTCTCTTCAAAGTTTTAGAAACAGTGAAAATAAAGATTAAATGACCATCCAAGGTTATAGAAGACGAAGGAGACATGAAAACTTCATGCCATATGTGATCTTGGATTGGATCCTAGACCAAAAAAGAAAAACCCCAATGGTCCAGTGATAAATAATCTTCTGCAATGCAGGAGAGTGGGGCGGGGTGGGGGAGGTTCGACCCTTGAGTCAGGAAGATCCCCTGGAGGACGGCATGGCAACCCATTCCAGTATTCTTAGCTGGAGAATCCCATGGACAGAGGAGACTGGTGGGCTACAGTCCATAGGGTTGCAAAGAGTCGGACATGACTAAGCATGCACACATATTCATTCATTCACACCAAAAAAGGAAAACATTAGTGTAACAATTGAGGCATCTGTATAAGATATGTAGATTGCTTAATAATATTGTATCAATGCTAATTTCTGCTTTTGACACTTTTACTATGATTACGTAAGATGCTAACATTTGAGGAAACTGGATGGAGGGAATATGAGAATCCTTTGTACTATTTTGCAAATTTTTGTACATCTAAAATTATTTCAAAGTCAAAAGTTAAATAAATTGAAAAAAGCCCTCTCAAAGTTTTTAAATTATATTGTATATCATACAATAGAAATTTTATGCAAGTATTAAACTTAGGGTTTTCTTAAAGTAATAAGGTACCAATGAGGATATGTTCACACTATATTAAATGAAGATATGCCATGTATGTAAACTTTGTGTTCTGTATAATCCCAATTCTGTATAATTATTCATAGATATACAAATAGCAACAAGAAAAATGAAGGTAATACTGGGAAAAAGGAGACAAAATGGTCAGATTTGCAGATGTTATCATACCTTACTTAGACATTCAGGAGAATCAACTATAAGAACTCAAGAGAATTCAATGAGGTGGCTACAAAACAAATGTATAGGATTTAGAGTATCCCATATGTTGGCAATTACAAGCTGGAAAATACAATTTTAAAAGAAACTCGCAATTCACAAGTAAAACTTTTAGAATATTAGGAATAAATTAAGATTTTAGCAAGAGGGATTTGAAATCTAAGCTAGTAAGGAGTTTGGACGGAGTTGGCAGAATTGGTTAAAAACGGGGAAAAATAAAGTGAATAAATGTCCTACACTATATGCCATTGAAGAGCAGAAGAATATGCCACCCCAAACTGTGACTCTTTGTTGAGGATTATTTTGAGCTGATTATTTTCAGAAACTGCAGACACATGAAAAGTTCTGAAAGCAGAGTAGCAGCTACCCTTTTGTAAGAGACATTTACATTAGAAAGGAGTCTGAGCCAGGAAGAGAGCTATTACTAGAGATCATTATTTTCATCTGAGACACTTTCCTACATGGCAGGGAAATTTCTATTCACTATAGAGTTCCTCTTCCCACCTTCCTGTGAGTGGCCTTCTTCCCCTTTGAAACCCCAGACCAGTGTCCCTTTCCTTAGCCCAGGATGATACATAAGCCTGAAGTGCCTGGCTGCCTTTCTGGGACTCATATCTTTCTAGGGCTCCTGTATGTAAACATGTGCATACATAATTAAAATTGCTTGTTTTTCTCCTTTTAATCTGTTCTTATTGCAGGAGAGTCTCAGCCAAGAATCTAGAAGGGTAGAGGGAAAATTATTGTTACTCCTCTACACCATTATAAATATCTTATGAAATAAATAGTTAAATGTGAACTATTTAACCATTAGGGGGAAATAAGCTACACAGCATTAAGGTGACTATTTAATCTCAGGGGAAAGAATAATTCTTAAAGCATAATTTGGTAGAAGCTATTAAGGAAAAAAGTGGTAGTTTTGACTACATTGAAATTTTAAATTTATTTACCTCAACAAGACCATAAATAAGAATAAGAGAAGTAACAAATTTGGTGAAAAACTGTAATATATGTGAAAGACAAGGATCGGTAACCTTAATATGTAAAGAGTGCTTACAAATAAGCAGGAAAAAAGACTTGGACAGAATAAAGAGAGAATCCTGAAGTTTCTACCCCAAAACTATTAAAACTAATAAATTCAGCAAAGAGTGCAGGATACAAGAGTAATATTCAGAAATCTGATACATTTTTTTTTGCCATGTCCAGCATTATGTGAGATCTTAGTTCCCTAACAATGGTCAAACCTGTGTCTCCTGCATTGGAAGTACAAGGTCTAAACCACTGGACTACCAGGAAAGGCCCTCTGTTGCATTTCTATACACTAATATTGAAATAGTAGACGGAGAAACAAACAAACAAAAATCCTATTTACAATTGCCTCAAGAAGATGGTTACTTTGAAAAAAAAGAAAGCATCAAAAAATAAAATATCAGTAAAATACCTAGGAATAAACTTAACCAAGGAGGTGAAAGATTGAAAACATTGATGAAGGAAATTGGAAAGTGATTCAAAGAAATGGAAAGATACCTCATGTCCTTACACTGGAAGACTCAATATTCTTAGTTTGTCCATACTACACAAAGAAATCCACAGATTTGATGCAATCTCTATCAAAATACCCATGACATTTTTTTTTACAGAACTAGAACAAATAATCCTGAAATTTATATTGACCCACAAAAGAAACCACATTGCCAGAGCATTTTTCCAAAGAAAACATACAGATGGACAACAGGTACATGAAAAGATGCCCAACATTGCTCATTATTAGAAAAAATGCAAGTCAAATTTAGAATGAGACACCACTTCATGCTGGTCAGAGCGGCCATTATCAAAAAGTCTGTTGCTATTGTTGTTTAGTCACTAAGTCATGTCCAACTCTTTGAGACCCCATGGACTGTAGCCCACAAGGTTCCTCTGTCCATGGGATTTCCCAGGCAAGAATACTGCAATGGGTTGCCATTTCCTTCACCAGGGGATCTTCCTGACCCAGGGATCAAACCTGCATCTCTTCTTGGCAGGCAGATTCTTTACCACTGAGCCACTTGGGAAGCCCCATCAAAAAGTCTACAAATAAGAAATGCTACAAAGGGTGTGGAGGAAAAGGAACCCTCCTACACTGTTATTGGGAATGTAAATTGGAGCCCCCACTGTGGAGAACAGTATGGAGGTTTCCTTAAAAAACTAAAGTTGCCATACAATCCAGCAATCCCATTCCTGGGCATATATCTGGAAAAGACAAAAACCCTAATTTGAAGAGATACATGTACCTCCAATGTTCATAGCAGCACTACTTATAATAGGCAAGATATCGAAGCAACCTAAGTGTCTATACACAGATGAATGGATAAAGAAGATATGGTATATATGTACAATGGAATACTACTCAGCCATAAACTTGATCTGTGGCATTGACACTGCTGCAGCAGATGTATTTGACATACAAATACACAAATAAATATACAACTACAGATTTCAGTAAATATCTTAAAGAAATATTACAGGTTAGTACTCTAGCACATGGACTTCCATGGTATCTCAACTGGTAAAGAATCCACCTGCAAAACAGGAGACCTCTGTTCAATTCCTGGGTTGGGAAGATCCCCTGGAGGAGGGCATGGCAACCCACTCCAGTATGCTTGCATGGAGAATCCCCATGGAGAGAGGAGCCTGGCTGCTATAGTCTATGGATCACAAAGAGTTGGACATGACTGAGCGACTAAACAGAGCACAGCACAGCACAGCATTCTAGAACACAAAGGGGGACTGCTTTGTTAGGAGGGTGGGGGTGGTTAGAAGAGCATATGAAAGAACTATGTTTCTTTCTAAACATTGAAAGTGATTATTATTCTAATGGGATCTCACTCCCTGGTGGCTCAGAGGTTAAAGCGTCTGCCTGCAATGCAGGAGACCTGGGTTCGATCCCTGGGTCGGGAAGATGCCCTGGAGAAGGAAATGGCACCCCACTCCAGTATTCTTGCCTGGAGAATCCCATGGACGGAGGAGCCTGGTGGGCCACAGTCCACGGGGTCGCAAAGAGTCGGACACAACTGAGCGACTTCACTTTCACTTCACTGGTAATCATTAGTGATTTTTCCTTTTTACAACTTTTTTTTTTTTTGCTATATTTCCCTAAATTTCAACAACGAACCTGTATTACTTTTGTAATTAAAAAAGAATAAAATACTTAGGAGTACACTTAACCAAGGAGGCAAATGGCTTGTACAAGGAAAACTATAAAATACTGATGACAGAAATTAGAGCAGATACAAATAAATGGAACAATATCTCGTGTTCATGGACTAAAATGTCCATATAATCCAAAGCCATATACAGACTCAATGCGATCACTATTAAAATCCTAATAGCAATTTTTACAGAGATAGAAAAAAACAATCCTAAAATTCATATGGAACCACCAAAGACTACACATACCCCAAACTATTATAAGCAAGAGGAACAAAGCTGGATGCAACACACCTCCTGATTTCATAATATATTACAAGCTACAGTAATCAAAACAGTATCACACAGCCATAAAAACAGATATATAAACCAATGAAACAGAATAAGGAAGCCAGAAATAAATCCACAACTACATAGTCAACTGATCTTCCAGAGGGTGCTAAGAATACACATGGAGAAAGGATAGTATCTTTAATAAGTGATTCTGGGGAAAATGGATATATACATGCAAAAGAATGAAATTAGACCCTTCTATTGCACCATACACAAAAGTAAAGTCAACGTGGATTAAAGACTTAATGTAAGACCTGAACAGAGGATGAGATGGTTGGATGGCATCACCAATTCAATGGACATGAACTTGGGCAAACTTTGGAAGATGGTGAGGGACAGAGAAGCCTGGTATGCTGCAGCCCGTGGAGTCACAAAGAATCGGACACAACTTAGCAACTGAACAACAACAAGACTTAAAATTGTAAAACTCCTAAAAGAAAACACAGGGAAAGAGCTTCTTCACATTGGTCTCAGCAATGATTTTCTTGGCTAGGACATCAAAAGCCCATGCAACTAAAGCAAAATAAATAAGTAGGATTACATCAAACTAAAAAGCCTTTGCACAGAAAAAGAAACAATACAGTGAAAAGACAACCTACAGAATGGGAGAAAATATTTGTACACCATGTGTCTGATAAACAGTTAATATCCAAAATATAGAAGGAACTAAAAACTCAGTAGCAAAAAATAAATAAATAAATACACCCACAGATAATTCAATTAAAAATGGCAAAGAACTTAAAGAGACATTTCTTCAAAGAAAACATACAGATGGCCAAGAGGCACATGAAAAGGTGTTCAACATCACTTATCATCAGGGAAAAGTAGATCCATACCACAGAGAGGTGTCACCTCACACCCATTAGGATGAATGGATAAGGAAAACATGGTTGTCTTAGTTCAGGATGCTATAACAAAGTACCATAAACTGGATGGCTTAAACAACAAACATTCATTTCTCACTGTTCCAGAGGCTAACTGTACTATATTATATACTTAAAATCTGCTAAGAAGATAGATCTTTTGTTAAATGTTCTTATCATAAAAAATAATAAATAAACATGGTGGTAGAAAACTTTTGGAGGTAACAGATATGTTTATGACATAGATTGTGGTAATGGTTTCATGGGTGTATACTTGTCTCCAAACTCAGCAAGTTATTTATATTAAATACTGATATATACAGCTTTTAATGCCAATCGGACCCCAATGAAGGATTTAAGACATCAACGGTAGATGTAAAAGAAAATATAACAAAAATAAAATAAAACAGATTTTTTAGGGATTCCTTGGTGGTCCAGTGGTTAAGACTCCATGCTTGATCCCTGGTGAGGGAAATAAGATCTTGAATGCCCTCTGGCGTTACCAAAAAAAACCCAGATATTTTAAATATTACTGCTTATTTTTCCAATCCTCCAGAAGTGATACTGTCTACCCAGGACAAGCTGACTTGCCTAAAAAGTGTCCCTGTGTACATCTCCCCACTGTGGCCTGATGAACACAAAGGGACTTTGGAGCCTGAAAAACTAAGAAAACCGTATTCAAGTCCTGGCTATTTCTAGTTATTCTGTGCCATGGGCCAGTCATTAATGTCTCCAAGCACAAATTCTTTTTCACCTTGTAAATTGCATAGTAATGGCAACTATTTCTCAGGGTTCTTTTGTGTGTGTGTATGTGTGTGTTTCCTTTCCCTTTATTTTTTAAATATTTTCTTGTACTTTTTTTCTTTTTTCTTTATTTTAATTGGAGGCTAATTACTTTACAATATTGTGGCAGTTTTTGCCATACATTCACATGAATCAGCCATGAGTGTACATGTGTTCCCCATCCTGACCCTCCCTCCCACCTTCCTCCCTATCCCATCTCTCAGGGTCATCCCAGTGCACCAGCTCTGAGCACCCTGTCTCAGGCTTCAAACCTGGACTGGCACATATGATAATATACATGTTTCAATCCTATTCTCTCAAATCATCCCACCCTCGCCTTCTCCCACAGAGTCCAAAAGTCTGTTCTTTACATCTGTGTCTCTTTTGCTGTCTCACATATAGGGTCATCGTTACCATCTTTCTAAATTCCATATATATGTGTTAATATACTGTATTGGTGTTTTTCTTTCTGACTTACTTCACTCTGCATAATAGGCTCCAATTTCATCCACACCATTATAACTGATTAAAATGCATTCTCTTAATAGCTGAGTAATATTCCATTGTGTAAATGTACCATGGCTTTCTTATCCATTCATCTGCCAGTGGACATCTATGTTGCTTCCATATCCTGGCTATTGTAAACAGTGCTACAGTGAACATTGGGGTACATGTGTCTCTTTCAATTCTGGTTTCCTCAGTGTCTATGCCCAGCAGTGGCATTGCTGGGTCGTATGGCAGGTCTATTTCCAGTTTTTAAAGGAATCTGCACACTGTTCTCCATAATGGCTGTACTAGTTTGCATTCCCACCGATAGTGTAAGAGGTTTCCTTTTTCTCCGCACCCTCTCCAGCATTTATTGTTTGTCTAAGGCAGGACCTAGGTTGTGTGCACATACCAGGTCTGTGTTGCTCAGGTCCAGGTTCTCAGGTACTCCACAAGGGCACAGACTCGGTTGGGCTTGCATTTTGTGCCCTTCCCAGGTCTGAGCAGCTTAGGTGACCAGGTGCTTGGCGAGTGCACTCTCCCCAGGTGCGGTGTGTCTTACCACTTCCCCTGTCTGGGTCACTCAGTTTCCTGGGTGCACAGCAGGAGCGCTGTCTCAGGTGTGCCCTGTGTCTCCTCTGGGGAGCTGATCTCTGGCTGCGACCCTCCTGGAGTATGTTGACTGTCCAGGATCCTAGGAAGACTTGGTTAGCAACTGGGAGCCTGCTCGCAGTTGGGTAGAGGATGCTGTATCTGGGGCCGAGTTTGCCCCTTGCCTTCCGGCTCTGGCTGTCGTCTGCCTGCCTCTGGCAGGCAGCGGATGGGCCAGTTTTCTGCAGACTAGCTCTCCTCTGGTATTCGCTCAGTCCTTTGTTCTGTGAGCGGGCCAGCAGTGCCTTGGGTTAGAGCTTTTCACAGGAAAGTTCTCTCTCTCTTTTTCCTCTCCCCCCCACTCTCTGGCTATCCCACAGTTTGGGTTGCTATCTCACATAGCTCCCTCAGGTTGTCCTCAGAACATTCGGGCCTGGTCCTTACCTTAAGCAATGCAGCCGTGCCTCCCTGTTCAGCCCCCACTTGCTGGTGGCAGACACAAGTGTCTGGGCTAGTTCTCTGCTGGGAGTTGCAGTTAGGCACGTAATCTGTGGGTTTAATTTATTTAGTTTTTCCTCCCAGTTATGTTGCCCTCTGAGATTCCCAAACTCCCCACAGACCTGCTGGTGAGAGGGTTTCCTGGTGTTTGGGAACTTATCTTTTATGACTCCCTTCCCAGGACAGGTCTCCGTCCCCAACTCTTTTGTCTCTCTTTTTTCTTTTATATTCTATCCTACCTCTTTTCGAAGACAATGGGCTGCTTTCTGGGTGCCTGGTGTCCTCTGCCAGCATTCAGAAGCTGTTTTGTGGTATTTGTTCAGTGTTCAGATAATCTTTTGATTAATTTGTGGGAGAGAAAGTGGTCTCCCCGTCCTATTCCTCCACCATCTGCGACCTTCCTCCCCTTCTCAGGGTTCTCATAAGGAGAAAGGAATACAATGGATTTAAATGGTTGGCACAGTGGGTGGAAGATGGTGAATGTTCAATGACTATCAGTATCATCATCATCATTATTATTACTTCTGTGTATATATTTACAATCCTCCTTTTGAAATACCGTAAGACTGATAACTTGGTAGCCTTATGGCTCTCCACATATCAGAGATAAACATTTTTTTGCATCAAAATGTACTATATTTACTGATTCCTCTCTCTTCCATGGAAAAAAATACTGTTGGTAGAAACAAAATATCAGCCTAAACTTGTACAGATAGCCAAAATCTTGTAAGTCATTACAATGTGTTTTTGAGAGTTGCCACGTCACTGCTCTATAAAAAGCTTCCTGGAAAAAGTATTAACAGATGGCCTCTTACTCCCTGAGACTGTTAGTAGCACACCAGATGGCAATCCAAATGAGAAGATTCAACTTAAATTCTCCAATCTGAAGGAAATGTGACACTAGCTTTTTAATAGGTGTGCAGCATTAGAGGTAGCAAAGAAATGATCAGTTAAGATAAAAACTCATTTTCTCTCCTCATTTCAGCATGGAATACAATCTTCCTTGACTCACCAGTTTGCCAGGTCATTCTGATAAAATGCTGGAAATGGTTTGCCCAACACAAACAGAAAGTTTATTTGAAAAGACTGACAGATTTATGAGGTGTAAGGCTAGTCTACAGAATGAAAATACAAGGCAGTGCCTCAGGGACAAGTGCTCTGTGCTGCGACACTCCTTCTTCTCCAGGACCAGTCATTAGTCTGCAACATTTTGCTCTTATTGTTAGAAATATTAGGCCCCAGCTCAAATGTCAAGCTTTCGACAGGGAGGTAATAACTGTTCTAAGATACTCATCATCTTTCCAGATGGCCAGCTCACCTACTGATGAATAAAAGCTTGGGCTGGTGGTTCCCTTCTCAGGCATTGCTACTAGACCAATTCTCCCAGGTGCCCTTGTATGCCAAAATAATCTTGCCCCTTTAGGGTTCAGAAAAGGCCAAGGGAGTCTTCATGTGGGCTTAGAAAGTCTTCCTTCTACCATCATAGGTTACAAGAGTCAATGAAGGTGTTTTTGGATATCAAAGAATACCCAAACATCAGCACTTCAGGAGGCTATGCAACCCCCAAAGTTGGCACTCAACTATTTCATTTTGCAGGCCCCTTGGATCTTCAAATATGGAAGCCAGTGGGGCACACTATGCAGATGGATTTTTGGCAAAGTAGCTGGAAATATGGTCTGCAGTACAAACACACCATATTAAAACAGGCATATATATGCTGTGAATCAGTCATCTGGGGAAAATGGTAGATCACAGCCTCCCTGACCACACAGGCTGCTGTCCTCTCCTGTCCCAAGCGCAACTCTACTGCAGGGCTGAGGTAGACACAAAGGGAACACGAAGGCCACAAACCACATCAAATTGTCAGGAGCTCCTTCCAGTTTTCTTATAAGCACCTAGGACAGCTAGAGGCAATGAACACAAGGGATGGACTCCATCCTCAGCTCTCACGAACCTTCCATACCTGTGATCTTGAAGCTAAGACTGTGGGCATCCTTTAGTGGGAGGACACACATGGCTCCAGGGTTCCAGGAAACAGGAAATTTCTAAAGAAAGAATGAATCCATCGAGGGGACCAATCAGCTTGGAAAATCAAGTTCAAAGAAGTGCAGATTGTCATGTATATCCAGCACCATTTGAAGGACAGAGCTCCTGTATCTGAGCTTGGTAAAGAGATGGTCATTGCTCAAGACAGGAACAGAGCAGCATGGTCCCTCAGTGCTGGAATAAAATGCCCACCTCAAGCCACCCACCTTTCCAAGCAATATTTGGCATAATGATTCTGCTCCTCAGGTCTCTGGATACCAAGAAGGAGACACAAAAACACCGGTTATTATAAACACGGAAATACCGTTATAGATTCTTTGACCTCTTGCTGATATTTCAGCTTGCATGAGTCTGTCTTCACTTCTGGCACCCTGATGTGACACAGCTTCAGACTGAGAACTTGACTGTAGAAACTGGAGGCTACATCTAGGGTTCACGTCCTTTTAGGAGAGGGCTTTAGGAGTTCAAGGAATTACATAAAGTTACATGTATAATGTGTGCACAGGTGCATATGAGCATGTAGTGATATAAAGTAAAAAAAAAAAAAAAATTCTTTCAGATTCCCAAAGTGGCCCATGACTCAAAAAAGGGTCAAAACCACTTCTTGAGACATCCCTGGGGGTCCAGTGGTTATGAATACATGCTTCCACTGCAAGGGCATGGGTTCAATCCCTGGTCAGGGAACTAACATCCTACATGGCACACAGTGTGGCCAGAAAGTTTAAAAAAAAAAAAAACCAAAACCGATTTAAAAACACATCTGTAGCTTCCCAGTTGATGAACACATGTAGCTGCTGGGAAGATGACTTGCCCAGAGAGCATATAGAAGGTCCATGCCACACCCTACATCAATAATACCTTACCCTATGCATCTCTTTCATTTGGCTATTTCTGAGTTGGGCCCTTTATAAGAAACTGGTAATAGTAAGCTTTTAAAAAATCACTTCTCTATAATGGGGTGACCCAACCAAGAAGCTGCTTTTGAGGAACCCCACCACCACTAGCCATCTGCCTAGATGGCACGTAGGTATCTAGACAGCATGAGTGCATGCTAAGTTGCTTCAGTCATGTCTGACTCTCTGCCACCCTATGGACTGTAGCCTGCCAGACTCCTCTGTCCATGAGATTCTCAAGGCAAGAGGACTGGATTGGGTTGTCATTTCCTCCTTCAAGGGATCTTCCCCAGACAGCATCACTGCCTCCCCCTAAACTGCAACAACACAATGCCTAAACCATACCAGGCAGGACCATGTCTTTTAGTCCTAAAGACTGTCAGAAAAGATTCTATCACTTCTCTCAGTTACAATCCCAAAAAACAGTTGTCCTCAAAGTAAATAATAATTCTATTGTTTGCTACCAAGCCTCACTCCACAGAAAGTTTGTCTTTTCTATACTGCTGGGTCTTAGCACAATGGACTCATCTTCCAGGAGTTATAAGAGAGGTCTACTGGAAGAGTAGCTTTTCTTAATCCAAAAAGGTCTGGGTGTTCTTCACCATGTGATATATCTGAGCTCAAAAAGAGGTAATCTTTTTGCAGTAATCTTTTTTGCAGTAATCTCCTAACAATTAAATGAATCTGTGATGACCAGTGAACAGCAGAGGACAATGTATGAACTTGCAAACCACACACATTTCCTCTCAGACAAAGAAAGCATTTATAGAAAGTCAAATATACTGATAATAACATCACATATTTATCATAGTGGTGGATGCAGGCAAAATCCCACAAAGAATGCCTTCCTCTTGGCTTGGGCCTTGGCTGCCAGCCAAAATTCACAGACTATAAACAATGAAAACCTTTCCATGAAGAAAGTCCAGAGTGGAACTCACTCGGGGTCCACAACTTTCTGAGGAAGTGCTCAAGCCATAAGTCAAAGTAACATTTTCATCAGCCCAAGGTGGCAGGCAGGATAAATGACCTGGCCATGAATGCACACGTTGAGAGGGAACTGTGACAGGGGCCCTCAGGAAATACCTGAAAATTCTGACTCCCATCTCCGTGGGTTGCACTGGAGATGAAGGCCCCATTGAACGTGCTACCCCACCGTGGGAAGTGGAGCTCCTCTGAGCCTGTCTAACTCCAGTCAAACACAACAGCTTCATTGTTGACTTTCTATAGAAAGAAGGTTCTGGTTTCACGAGCAGCCTAATTCAGGGAATGTGATGCCTGGCCTTGTGTGTTATACGAAGCTAAGAAGGTTGAAGATGGCCCTAAGTTAGATCATAGGCCCTGAAGCCTAGTCATGCCCTGGTCCAGAAGATCACAGTTTTGTGATCACTGCCACTCCACGCGAGCAGATGTCTACAGATTTTCCACTCTATTTTTCCAAGGTGTTGACGTTTCCCTGCTTTTGAAGATGTAAATTTGTGATGTGTGAAATGAAAAGTCCAGTACTTGTTCCTTTGAAAACATAAAAGAAAAAAGTCACTTAAAAAAATTCTTTCCCCTTGAGGTCACTGGGTTGATTCTACCCGAGGCTGGTTGTTACCAAATTTCATTACTCAGACAATTTCTAAATATCGAGGTTTCAGTGCATTGAGAGAGGAAGGGAGAAAGGGGGGTTGAGAGGAGGCTAAGGGAAAGATAAGGGCACCAGAAGTCTCAGCAGCTGGGCCAGTTGGGGTCCAGACTCCAAAGAAGGAGTCCATTATTGCTAGGGGGCCAGAACAATGGTCTCAAGTCCATGTGGAGCCTGTGGGAATGAAACCTCCTCATTCTTTTTTCCAGTAGTGAAATATCTGCAGGGTGTGCTTAGCATAAAGGAGGAGATCTGGTCCTCTCCTCCTGCCCAGTGAATCACAGTCACTCCCTGAACAAGAGTGTTTTCAGGATCCTGGTCTCCCACTGGGGACAAGTAGAAAGTCAGAGGTGATGATGAGTACTTAACGACTCCCAGAAGACTTGCCATCACAGAATCAGGGTTCAAAGATGACTATAACACATTAGAGTCATAGAGTCCCCAGAAAAAAGAGGTATCACTGGGAAATTTAATGGGCATTTTTGAATCCTTAATTAGAGCTTTTCTGTGGGCAGGGATGGGTAGAGAGGGGCAAAACCATGTGAATCTGCAGATGCTGGATCCTGGGCTAGCCTCCTTTCCATTTACCAACCTCCCAGTGCCTCCATCAGAGTTGCAAATGCCAACATATTCTGGAACAGTCATTGAAAACACATAAAATATATATATCCCTAAATACCAAAGTCCTACTGTATATGTCAAGTGCCTGGCACAGTACAGAGGAGTCAGCACATGGTAGACATTATTATGACCACATAGTTGTTTGAAACTGTTCCAAGCATCTTCAACTGGACAGAGTTTCCTGAGAGAAGATACTTCTTTCTATCTCCCTGCTGTACAGAGCACAGTTCAGGAAAAATAGAGTCAATGTAGGCAGCATCCAGTATATGTTTTTCAATGAAAGCATGGAAGGAAAGGAAGGAAGGGAGAGAGGGAAGAAAGAGGGAAGGAAGGAAGAAAAAGAAAAAGCACTACATAGTCATTGCATGAAAAAGAGAACTTTCTTTCATCCTGCACATCAAATCAATACTGCTGATTTTACTGCCCAACATCTTTAAACCCATTCCTCCACTTCCTCTATTGCCACTGCCACCATCTTGTCATCCACTCCAGCCTCACCTCTTCAAGTCTGATGACCGGTCTTCCTTCCATCTGTTTCAACTCCCCTTCCAATTACACTCCACTCTGTAGTCTAAAGGATCTGTGTAAAATTCATATCAATCACCGTGTCGACCTCCTTCTTAAAACATTTCAAAGAATGAGCTGCACTTGGGACAAAGACCAATTCTTTACCATGGTGTGGCCAACTCAGCATATGCTGAGAAGACCAGCATGGCCACAGTTGTGGCACTCTTAGAAGCAGAGCACACGAGAGGCTAATTCAGCTTCCGAGGAACAATATCCACTCCAGGGGAAGGCAGCTAGGCAGCAGCTGCTGAAGAAAGCCTGTGGCTGAGACTAAGAAGACTCAGAAATTAGAGAGAAGAAATTGTGGGTTTTAATTTCTTTGGAGTTAAGAATTCTAAGCTTTGGACTTCACTCGAGAACTTTAAGACTACCCATTTACTAATCAACAATTGCCACGTTGATAAGAAGTCCTTAGTGTCTCTTCATTAAAGCGAGTTCTCAAAGATAACTTCTGATCCTGGTCTGAGTCATTGAATGAATTTATTTTACAATTGTTGATCCCTAATGGATTCCAAGAAAGGTTTTCCACTATATCCTCTTCATTTTTTTTCATCAAATATTTATTGAGTACCTACTATGCTTCAGGTACTCTCTTAGGTGATGGGGTATCAGTAGCATAAAAAGAGAGAGAGAGAGAGAGAAAGATATGGTTCCTTCTTCCAGGCTGGGAAGTGCTCTGAAGGAAAAGAACAGGGTGGTTTGAGAGTGTATCACATGGGACCTGACCTACCCAGAAGGGACAGGGAAAATAAGACATTCTTTCTGAGATCAGAAGGATGAATAGGAATTAACCTGACATGGCATCTGTCAGTAAAATCTTGACTAAATGGAATATTCAAGGAATAATGGATTTAGGTAAATTGAAATTTCTAGCTTTTAAAATAAATAATTAATTATATTGGTACCTCATTCATAAAGACTAAAATTCCAGTACTTTCATTTCTATTTTCTCATTTTACTGTTATAAACACTCACTTAAGATGATTGAGAATGTGACTATTATTTTCTCTGGTTTTGTAGACATTTTCAGGGTTCTCTTCTTTGTCCCTCAGCCCTCATGCACACTGGCCCTGCTTCCAGCTGCCAGTTACTTTGCCTGGGCACTGTCTCCGACCACCAGCATCTGCTCCACCTGCCCATGGGGCAGTCCTGAAGGATGATGAATTCACCCTATGCTGGGAGCAACTCTGAACCCATAACTGGTGGGAGTCGGTATATGAATGACCTAGTCCTTCACCTCTTGGGCTGCACCACTTGGAGACAGGTGTTCTACTCTAGAACCTAGAGAACTCCAGAAGGATTAAGCTCTCATTGTTCAGTGATGACTGACTTCATAACATACCCTTTGGTGGCTGCTTTCCTTCCCTGTATCCTCTTTTTATTCCTCTGTAGATGTTTTCTCAGATCACTTCTCTAATGGTTAATTTTATATGTCAACTTGGCTAGGCCATGGTGCTCAGTTGTTTGGTCAAACATCTCTTTACATTTTCTATGAAGGTATTATTTAGATGTAACTAACATTTAACTCAGTAGACCTTGAGTAAAGCAGATTGCACCCCTCCATGTCAGTGGGCCTTATTCAATCAGTTGAAGGTGTTAAGAATAAAAGATTGAGGTTCCCCTAAGGAGTAAGGAACTCTGCTCTGGATGGCCTTCAGACCTGAGTTCCAACAAAAATACTTCCCTGCATTTCTGACCTGCTGTCCTGTCCTGCAGATTTCTGACTTTCCAGCCCCCAAATCCTTAAAATACATCATAAATCTGTAGCTATATCTACACACACACACACACACACACACACACACACACACACACACACACACATATATGTTTGGATAGAAAATAGAGCTAAGTGACTTAGTGAAGCCACAAAATTTTTTGATGTAGAGCTCAGACGAGCAACCCCATCTCCTCGCTGGCATTGTTTCAACTTATGAAGATTTGGCAAATGCTTGCTTCGCCCACCTCTTCCTGTGTCCATGCAGACACTGTAAGTTGATCTTTTCCTCTGGGCCCAGTCGCATCTTCAGAAACTTTCTCAAGCTTAACTTTGGACAGCCTTTTGCAGTCGGTAGGGCCTGGTGTACAAGAAGAGACTGTTCACCGTCCCTCTTCAGACAGCATTCAGAACCTCTCTGAAACACATGGCCGTGCTTTCTGACTTTGGCAGCAGCTGGCAGAGTCTGAGTAGTTCTCCCTGCCTCTGATGCCTCATCAGCAACTTGAAACTGGAGTCAATGGTGCCTTCCAGCCCCACCCTACCCTGCCTACCCCCACCACACACTTACATGCCCATTCAAACCTACTCCATTTCCTGATATTCCCCCCTGAATACCCATGCCCAGGACACTGAACTGTGATGAAGTAACATTCCCAGAGCCCAGATGGCACTCATGGTAAAGAACCTGTCTGCCAATGCAGGAGGTGCAAGAGACGCAGGTTCAACCCCTGGGTTGGGAAGGTCCCCTGGAGGAGGGTATGGCAGCCCACTCCAGTATTCTTGCCTGGAGAATCCCATGGACAGAGGAGCCTGGCAGGCTACAGTCCTTGGGGTCACAAAGAGTCTGACACAGCTAAGTGACTTAGCATACCCAGAGCCCAGATCTGACAGTCCATCCAGAGCAGGGTTCTAGTGTGGACCTGACAGGAAGAGGTGGTACTGTACACTGATGGGCTGAGAAAAGCAACTCAGGAAGGAACAAACAACACAGGGAGTTATTTCCAAGGTTCCCCCTCCTGCGGCCTTTAGGAGAGCTAAGAAAAGAACAAACTAGTATCACAGAGCTGATCCTGTTCTTCTCAAGTCCTCACTCATGAGCCTAGAGCTCATTCAAATATTTGCCCAAGTGCTTACAGATGCTGCAACTTCTCTTGTCATGGACTCTAAGGCCACAGATTTGGGCAAGTGGATTCACAAGATAAACTCAGCAGAGATGGCAAACCCTAGGGAGTTAAGAGCAGCAAAACAAAGGGGGCTGGTGCAGGGACCCCTGGCCCAGCTGAGAATCTTCCGACTGCCCCCGGAGACAAGACTTCTCACATGGTCTGGGCCACTCCTGGAAGATGCAGGCAGGTGTGGAAACAGCTGGCCCCTCCCCCATCCAGGCTGTCGGTGGGCAGCACACACAGCTGCAGCACATAAAGAGGAAAAGAAGACAATGAAAGGGCTCTAGCGGCAGGTCGAGGGGGACATGATGATGAGGACAGCAGGAACTTTCCATGAGAGGAAATGCTTTAGCAAACAAGGCCGAGCCTCTGAGCCCTACTGCCCCCTGTCTGACCTGCTTTGATCAGCACCAGTTGAGGCTCCCTGTTCCCAGTGGGAATACCATTCAGCTGTTCTCCTACGTGGCTACATATACATAGTTTGTCAAGGTCACATTGATGAGACCATGAGCAGTGAACCAAAAGCCACCTGGATCAAAGATTAGGAAACCAGGGTCCAAGTGTCAGCATGGCCACCGACCCCCAAGCTGACACACACGGTGTCAAGGACTCTCCACATGCTAGGTGATGTCACAGTAGCAGAACCTCTCTAAGACTTTGGGTTTGGAAAGTCTGTACAGATCAGTGGTCTGAGCAAATCCTGGAAACAACCCAGTAAGACAGGCAGATGTATCATCCCATTTTACACATGAGGTGACTAAGGCTCAGAGAGGTTAATGCACTTACCTAAGGCCACACAGCTAGTTGAGGGTAGGGGAGTCAGAATTCACTCTCAAATCAGGTCTGTTCTCACCTGCCATGGTTTCTCTTATAAGCTTTCAGACAGTGATCAAAAATTAATGCAACAAATATCAAGAAAGTTTTTTCAGATTTTTCTGTTACATCTTATGGAAAAACCCAAACAAACTTCTTGGCCAACCCAATACTCCTCAAGACCCTCGAGGCCCTGATCTGATTGCTGACTGTGAGAAGGCATGGTAAAGGAGATGCCACAAGGTCTCTGTTTTCTGGATCTGATATTCCAGTGAGGGAAACGTACAATGACCCATTCGTGAGAACAAAACAAGTTCAAAAATAGCAAAGCCAAGTAAGACAAGAGAAATCTGTAGCAGCAGGTCTGAAGACTGGATAGGCAGGGAAGCGGGCAATTGGGCTGTCCAGATCAGGGGCTGGCCTCAGGAGGTGAGGAACCACAAGGTAACCCCATGACCCCACCTCTTCTACCAGAAAGCCTCTCCCAGGCTGGGAGCCCATCCTGGAAGTGGCCCTCAAGCTGCAGGCTGACATGGTGTCAGGCCAGCACTGGACCCAGTGGCCCCAGGAAGTCAGAAAATGTGTGTGTGTGTGTGTGTGTGTGTGTGTGTGTGTGTGTGTATGAGAGAGAGAGAGAGAGAGTTTGGCTTGAGGCTAAACTCATCCAACCCTAGTTTATAAAGAAAGAAGGAAAATAAACCCCAGAGATCATGTTGTTGCTCATAGTAAACACAGCTCTTGTGGGGAGGAGAGCTGGCCTTTCACAGGACTCTTGAGGGTGACAGCTGGGCAGGATCAGCCCCAGATGGGGTGACCGAGTCCCAGAAAGGAGATCTGTTCCAGGTCACCCCATGAGTCATAGGCAGGGTCAGGGTCAGGGTTTCAGTGTCAGTACTGGGAGGGTAGAAATGGAAACACAATCCCTGACCTCCAGGCAAACAAGGAAGAAATGTTTCAAATAATTGCCATAGACCTTAATACTTAGAGTAATTTTATTACCTAGCTATTTTTTTCCTATGCCAGCAGTCACAGCTTGGAATGTGTAGATTTCTCACTTTCAAGAGGGTCCCTGATCTCATGGAGCTTGGAAAAAGAGGGCAGATACTGCCAGGAGTTGGGCGATGGGGAGGGAGGGTGTCACACGTTGGAGGGGGAATAGCTTGCACAAGGTCATTCAGCTTCCACGTGGTGGAATGGGATCAACCCTGACCTGTGTGGGCTCTTCTGGACCTTCCCAGGGTTTTTGCTTAGACATCTAAAGGCTCAAGCCGACCAAAAGAGGGGTCCAGAGACGGGGTGCTCCTTGGGAATCTGATTTACTTGCCAAAACCAGAAGACAAAAATTCTGTGGTGGCACATCCCCACTGAGTCCTGGACCCCTCCAGTCAGATGGGAGAGCCTTGTGAAGAGTCTGGAGATGTGAGCAGGAATGTGTTGGGACCCCAGTGATCTCAGGAGCCCCACGTTCAAAATGCCTGCTGTTGCCGTCTGTAATACCAGGCAAATACCTCTTGGCAGGTTTCGCCTCCTTCTCAGGCCACCCAGGTTTAAATCAGTGCTGGTTCTTCCACTGTGGGGTGCCCATGCCAGAGGCAGGGCCTCCCGGAGCCATAACCAGGCGATCAATGGTTGAACTCGGTTGAGCTCAGAAGAAAGTCCCCTGAAACTGGTGTCTCTGTGCAGGTGTTAAATCCAGAGCAGTAAACAAAAAGGGAAAAGTCAAACAATACCTCTAGTTGTTTCTGCTAATTGAGACTCCCATCTGCTAGGTGGGTCTAAGAACCTATATGTTCTCTGAATGAACACGTGGTACTTATCACTGCCCAGCTTGGACTAGAACTCTCAGTGTCTGGTTTCAGCCCTAACTACTCCCAGGCTCTAAGTCCCCTCAGGGCAGTTCACTGCTACCCTACCCAAGTCATCCTGCCAGCGGGGGGTGGGCAGAATGGGCAAATCATAATCCCAGATGCCCAGTTAAATTGGAATTTCTGGTGAACAACAAATCATTGTTTAGTTAAGCATGACCCATGTGACACGTGGGACGTACTGATAGTAAGCTATGTATTCACTGTTCGTCTGAAATTCATATTTAACCCGGCATCTTGGATTTTATCAGGCAGTGCTACTCCCACAGCCCACTTCGTGGCTGGCACCTGCCGCCAAACTGGTTGCTGGAGAAACAGTAAAATATCCTGCTTTGCAAAAGTACTGGGGGATAAAATACTACAGGCTGCAGCCGCGGTTTTTCTTCCCCTTGTGTCATTTCTGGAGGGCGTTTTCACCATACAGAAAGCCTGCATCTCGTGGGATGCAGATGATACCCAGTCCCAGAGGGGGAAAATAAGTTAGAAAATAGCTAGAAAACAACCCCAGGGAAGCTGAGACCCGCGCTTCATCTGCCGAGTCTTTTCTTCTCGTTAATTCATAACACCATCTTTTAAATCCTGGACTAGAATTCAAGAACTGTTGGTGTGTGAGTGTGCCAGTCCTCCTAAGGGACTCTCGCTCCGCCAACTGGGCGCCCGCCGCGCGTTCTTGGTGCCACAGTGGCCTCCAGTGGTCGATCGAGAAACCGCAGTCGGTCTCCGCCGCCGGCCAAAACGCGAGGCCAGCCTCGCAAGTGCGGTAGGCGAGACACCTCCAGGCCCGGCATGCGTGGGAGGATCTCAGCCGAAAGGCATAAATCCAAGTGCGCCACGTGGAAATAAAGCTCTTGCCTGTGGCTGTGAAGCTCAGACCAGACCAAGGTTATATTTCATCTTGCGTGCCAATGTGGAACGCGTCTGCTGACCCAGTTTTACAGTCGTTTCTCTTCCAAATGGACTCGGCTTTGTGAATCTTCTTTAACTATCAAGTCCTGATGATGGAAACGTCAAAAAAAAAATCATTTAAATAGAGAGAAGACTGGCCTCGGAAGTGATTCTTATTCTACCAGTTGGTGATACTTAAAGGGCTAGCTGGAGGATGTGGGCAAAGTCAAACCACTGGAATGAGGACTCCCACCCCCACCCCTTGCCTCTTACCTCCAACCTAGCAACAGTCTCGCTTCATTTCCGAGCAAGGGCTGCACCGGCCGATCCATTATTGAAAACACACGACTCCCAGAACCTTGTTCATTTTCATATATGCAGCTCGGGGCAAAAGGTTCTCTGCTGCAGCTTCCCTTTGATTTGAAAGCAATACAAAGAATAAAGGGAAATGAAAAATATGGCCATAGAGGGGCTGGCTCTTGATCCTGAAACACACACACGCACACATACACGTGAATCTTCCAGGTACATACAAAGGCACTTTTCCGAATGGGTGGTCACCCGCCTTTCCCCTTTCACAGTGTGATATTCTGGCAGCGCCACAGCTTTGAGCCGGCTCGTTTGCACACCATTTCAGCTGAAATCTACCTCCTGTGTGGGGAGACCCAAGGAGAGGAGCTGATGCCCTTGCAGCAGCCCCTGCAGGGGGCCACAGAGAACTGGATTACAGGTGGTGGGAGAAGTGTGTGAACCTGGGTCTGAGGCCTGCCCCCTGGGGCACCTGCAAGTCCTTGGCCCAGAGGCTGCTGGCCTCTGCGCTTCAGCTTCCCCTTGTGGAATAACGAGCTGCGTGGGCGTCCTCCCAAGTCTAGTCTCTCTCAATGCACTGGAGCCTTTGTGCGTGCGTGCCTGCTCAGTTGCTCAGTCCTGTTGGACTCTTTGGGCTCCTCTGTCCATGAGGTTATTCCGGCAAGAATATTGGACTGGGTTGCCATTTCCTACTCCAGGGGATCTTTCCTACCCAGGGACTGAACCCGCGTCTCCTGCGTCTCCCACACTGCAAGAGAATCCTTTACCACCTGAGGAGCTCCAAGATGCCTTTAGTCTTCTTCAAATTGTTTTTAATTCCTTTAGTTCATTCATTTTACAAACATCAGTTCAGTTCAGTAGCTCAGCCGTGTCCAATTCTGCGACCCCATGAACCACAGCATGCCAGGCCTCCCTGTCCATCACCAATTCCCAGAGTCCACCCAAACCCATGTCCATTGAGTTGGTGATGCCATCCAACCATATCATTCTGTCATCCCCTTCTCCTCCTGCCCTCAATCTTTCCCAGCATCAGGGTCTTTACAAATGAGTCAGCTTTTTGCATCAGGTGGCCAAAATATTGGAGTTTCAGCTTCAACATCAGTCCTTCAAATGAACACCCAGGACTGAACTCCTCTAGGATGAACTGGTTGGATCTCCTTGCAGTCCAAGGGACTCTCAAGAGTCTTCTCCAACACCACAGTTCAAAAGCATCAATTCTTCAGTATTCAGCTTTCTTTATAGTCCAACTCTCATATCCATACATGACCACTGGAAAAACCATAGTCTTGACTAGATGGACCTTTGTTGACAAAGTAATGTCTCTGCTCTTGAATATGCTGTCTAGGTTGGTCATAACTTTCCTTCCCAGGAGTAAGCGTCTTTTAATTTCATTCCAATCCCAAAGAAAGGCAATGCCAAACAATGCTCAAACTGCTGCACAATTGCACTCATCTCACACACTAGTAAAGTAATGCTCAAAATTCTCCAAACCAGGCTTCAGCAATATGTGCACTGTGAAATTCCAGATGTTCAAGCTGGTTTTAGAAAAGGCAGAGAAACCAGAGATCAAATTGCCAACATCCGTTGGATCATCGAAAAAGCAAGAGTTTCAGAAAACATCTATTTCTGCTTCATTGACTATGCCAAAGCCTTTGACTGTGTGGATCACAATAAACTGTGGAAAATTCTGAAAGAGATGGGAATTCACAAACATGAGTGTGCCTAAAGTGTGCCAGGCACTGGGTTAGAGGCTTAACATAGGGAAATGAATAGGGAATGCCCCTTTCCTGAGAACAAGGTCATTGCAAAGTGACAGAAAGTGTACCTGAGGAGAGGGATCAGCTTGGTGCACTGCCCTGCTGATGGGAGTGCAAATTTGGGCCTTCCTTTGGAGGCCAGTTTGGCATCAGCTTCCAGATTGTCACATGCATACCTTATATGAGTCAGGAGTCCTGGTTGCTTGAAAGCAGAAAAGATGCTGGCTTTTTTTTCCTTAAGGCTATGGAGTAACTCACAGGGCCCTAGAGGAGGCTGCAGTCTCAGGCTCAGGTGGGCACATAGGTGAGCAGGCAGCTGCCACGACCATAGCTGAAATCGCACTATGAAGTATTCAGGCACTGGTGGCTGCCACTTGCCTGCTGTGGGTGCAGAGCCTGTGTGCTGTGCCACCATCACCTCCTACGGCCAAATGGGGGGGAGGGGGTCTGCCTAGCTGGGTGGACGTCACACATCTGCTCTCTAGACACAAGGGAGCCACAGGGAAGGTGGGCACCCAACATTTTGTGCCTCCACAATGGCAAGTGGGCTATGCCTTCCACACAAAAGTAGAGCCCCACAAGATGGTGGATGTTGGTGGCCAAAATCATGACAAATGTCCTCCACACACACGTTGACCTGGAAATTCCATTTCTACATTTTAATCATTTAGAATTATGTTAATACTTCACAGGTACTCATTTATCCCACAAATATTTGTTGTATATATTACCATGTACTAGGCACCATGAGATAAGAGTGCAAAAATGGACACTCTGTGCCCCCATGGAGCTTCCTGGGAAAACAGATATAAATGAAATCAGTCCCAAAGCGAGTGTGAAAGTACAAGTGAGCTGAAGGCTTTGAAGGAGTCGGGTGGGCATGATGCTACCTGGCCCAGTCAGAGGCAGCAGGGAAGAAGGCTCTTGGGAAGTGAGGGTCCAGCTGGCCCTAAAGAAAGAGGAGGAGGCATCACCACCTGGAGGCCTGTCCGTAGGGACAAAACCATGAAGGACCTACAGAAAGGCCAGGTTAAATCATTTTCTGCTTGCCCTCATTTCACTGGGAAGCCATTGACACATTTGGAGGTGGTGGTGGTGGTTTAGTCACTAAGTCGTGTCCGACTCTTTGCAACCCTATGGATTGTACCCTGCCAGGTTCCTCTGTACATAGGATTCCCCAGGCAAGAATAGTGTGGTGAGTTTCCATGCCCTTCTCCAGGGGATCTCCCAACCCAGGGATCAAACCCAGGTCTCCTGAACTGTAGGTGGATTCTTTACCAACTGAGCCACCAGGAAAGCCTGTGAGGGATGTACAAACGGTGACCTGAACAGATTTGCATTTTGCAAAGATCAGAACTGTGTGAACTGGACTGGGGTGCAGAAGGAGCAGGAAACCCAAAGAAGTGGTTATGCATCCAAATGTTTGGGGATGGCAGCACAGACAATATGAAGGTCAAGGCTGGGCAGAGCAGCAGTCTTGGTGTTAACCTTTGTAGAAATAGCCACATGGATTGGCAGTCATGAGAGAGAAAGGACACACCAAGTTTTCAGGCTTTGTCCTCAGGGAAATAGCATCACGTGCTCACATGGAAATGCGTCAGAATTGCATGTCAGAAAGTTGGGGCTAGGGAAGCCCTTAGAGATCATACAGTGTGAAAGGCAGGTTGTAAAATATGGAGAAAAATAGGATGCAGAACAAGGTCCAATCGTTGCATATATTGTGCACAGGAAGGGCTACATTATTGTAGTGTTAGATTATAGTGTTATAATAGTGTTATAGTGTTAGATTATCTTTGCTTTGTATATTTTCTGTAATAAATATGTAAATACTTTTGCAATAAGGGAGGAATTCAATTTTATTTTTTAAAATAAATTACCTAGTATGTATATAACTCTTTTGTTATCAGAGAGGAAGCTGAGATGGGAAAATCTCTGGAGAGGAAGAAAGGAGTAATCCAATTAATTACTACCAGAGAAACCTTTTGTTGTTGTTGTTTGAAAATGTTCATCTGTATTTGAAAACTCCTTGCCCTCTTGAAAGATTTTTTTCAAAGCTATATGCAAAGGGCCACTCCCCTTATATCACCAGCACACTATTTTAATAATTGAATGTGTCTTCCCCAAATCATAGAAGTTCCAGAGACAGAAGGGGTATTTGGAGTCAGTTGCGCTCCAGCACATGATTACCTGCCAGGGTCTCTGGATCTTGGCATTCCTGCCACATGGGCCAGCTGACTTTTGTCCTGTGCATGCTTCCTATCCTCCCTGTCCTCTCACCACTCAATGTTAGCATCTCTCCCCCAACTTGTGACAACAAAAAAGTGACTCCAGACATTGCCAAATGTCCCCAAGGGAAGAATAACTCGCATTGAGAACCACTGGCCTAAGTGTTGCTTACATACCTCAGGTGACAGAGACCTCACCACACCTATAAGCAAGCTTTTCCAACCTGGAGTTGCTGTTGGAGAGTTCAGCATTTCACTGAGCGACCATCTGTCTCCCTCCAGCTTCTTTCCTTGGGGCCGGTAGCAACTGTGTCCAATCTCCCTTTCCTATGATGCTTCTGCAGAGATCAACATAGTGCCCTGCTCTGCTCCCCACTGCCCTCCTCCACCTGCTGCCAAATCTTTTCTCTCCCAAGTTGAGCATTCCTCCTTCAGCTGTCCCTAACAGGACAGGTTGGGTCTTCTGTGGGTCCATGACTGCACCAGGTCCTCAGTTACATATGCTGCTTCAGGTGCTGGCTGGCTGTGGAGTGATCATGATCACCTCCCTCCTCTTGGATGCTCGTTCATGTAGTTTGCAGCTATGTCACACCAGGACAGCATTCTGAGCTGCTGGCCAAAACGCTGAAGCTTTGTGTGACACCATTCTCTTCCATCACTCCCCACACCCACACCCTCCCCCTGCCTCCTTAGGACTATGTTTATCCTTCTCAAATTTCACTTCACAAGAAGTCTGTAACCATGCTTGTCTCAGGGGACAGCAGGGTGGCTAGGGATGGGACGGAAGAGAAACTGAATTGCACACAATGAAGACTGCATACACATCTGTGCTTTGTAAACTTCTTGCTGCATGCATATATTCCCTGGTCACAGTAAACAAGACAGCAAATAGACCCATGGGACATACTTCACCTGCTTAGGGTCACCCAGTCCATCCAATCTGTCCTGACCCATTTGGAAAGGGATGATGGATCTTCCAGAGTCCTCACTTTCATCCTCAAAGACCTTCCAATTCTTTACTTAAAGCCATCCACGAGGCCAGGTGGAAAAAGACAAGGCTAGGCTCACCAAGGTACTTTTAAATCAAGGTACTGAGTGGTGACTTTTGCAGCTGGGACCCCAGGATTCCACCCATTTCATTCAAGAAAACAAGTTGGCCCTCCTCTAAGTCATTACTATTGTGTATCTGGTTTCCCTAAACAGAGACCCACCAACTGGCCACCTCGCTTGCTGCCTCCTTCTTTCTGGGAAGTCTCTAACTGCAGGGCAAGCTGGCAGAAGTATCACCACCCAGAATGGTGTTTCTAGAACACTCTGGTGCAACTCACCTCTCTCACCATGAATCCAGCTCCTGCAGCCACTCCATGGCACACCTGGACTGCAGTGCTGAGAGCTGCTGAAGGCCTTATTCATTTAAGGGCAGCAGCAAGCCATCCTGAAGCAGCAGTAAGAATTGCACACACTGATAATGGCAAATTTATGTGATTTATTCACACAATAACTCATGGTGCACTTAAACACATATACAAGGCCACATTTTCAATAGTGTGGAAGAGATTAATTGATAAAACCTGTTAAGTAAATAATGAGTTTTGAATATAAATCACTTGCAAAAGGTTCTTTCCAAAACACTTGAAACAACGATAAATTAGGACAAGGGTTTGGTAAATGGCAGCCTAGGTCCTGCTGCAAACCCTCTCCCCTGCATAAATCCCAGTGCCTGTTGCAGGCAGGAAAAAGCAAAAGCCCTTATTAACTCTTGGCCTTTGTTCACATCCTAACTCTTGCTCTCTGGCCAGTGCCAAGTACATTAAACCTCGTATCTTTGTTTCCCAGGGCTCTGCTCCTCCTGCCCAGGCTGTGCCACGTGATCCTGTGCAGGTACCTCATCCAGAGCCAAGCCAAACCACAACTGTCCTCTCCAGCTTGTACTTGTCTCCCTCGGAGGCCCAGAATCATGGCCTCGAATCCAGAGCCAAGTATGGCCATCATCTGGTGACTAGGGTCATTGGCTCCCAGCCATCTTGGGCAGGAAACTGTTTCAAAGAAAAGCCCTTGAGGGTGGGCTTTGACCACATCAGAGACTCAACAGGGAGGCAGCCTCTGCCCCAGCAAGTGAGTACATGGAAGAGATACCCAAGGAGCTTCGGTAGCACATGGAGGGCAAGTCCCCAACAGAAGTGAAGGCTCTGAGCATCACAACAGTATGGTGACCCGAGCATCCCTATCAGTGACAGCCTTCTCAGCTTCAAGGTCTCTTTCACAGAAGAGAGACTGCACAGGGTGGGAGGGGTGAGGTTGATAGCAGGTTCAACCACAAGGGGCTGTACCTAAGGCCCAAAGAGACGATGGGCAGAGGCCGACATGGGCAGCTGGCTTCCAGCTCAATGTGAGCCCAGGCCAGAATCTGAGACTCAGAGGAGGAGCTATAACCGGTTGGACTTGGGCACTGGGGAAGAAGCTGAGCCTCATTTGGGAATGTGTACACTCTCGTTCTCACAGTGAGGTGGGACAGCTTAGACACCTGGCAGGTGTCACTGAAGTTGGCCTGAAGGAGGAGGGCCAGCCCCTTGCTAGGGTCTGGAGAAATCCTGCCTTCTGTAGCTGGCTGAGTCTTATCTCTCAGCATACCCCACCATTTTTAACTGCTTAGAGGTGAGCATGGGCTGGGTATTTGTACACATACGTTCACAGCAGCATTATTTGCAGCAGCCAAAAGGTAGAAACACAAGTGCCCTCAGGGATGAATGGATAAACACAATGCAGTCTATCCATGCCATGGAACAGTATTCAGCTTTAAAAAGGAAGGACATTAAGGCACTTGCTAAGATGTGGGTGAACCTTAAAGATATTCTAAGCGAAAGAAGCCAGGCACAAAATGTAACTAAATGCATGATCTCACTGATATGAGGTTCACGAAGTAATCAAATTCAGAGACAAAAAGTAGAATGGTGGCTACCAGGGGCTGGGGGAGGGAAAGAATGGGGAGTAACTGTTGGATGGGGACAGTTTCACTTTTGCAAGAGGAAGAGTTCTGAGGATGGATGCTGGTAACAGCGGCATAACACTGACTGTCCTTAATCCACAGTGTGTGCACTTAATAATGTGTGAGATGGTAAATCGGACATTATATGCATTTTACTACAGTTTTTTCAAGCATACAGAAATTGAGAATTTCTGTCAAAAAAAAAAAAAGATTAATGTAGGAAGGGTGGTGCAGTCATGACAACTGTAACCAAGAACTGCTGGCAATGTGAAAAAGCAGGATAACGTTACCTTAGACCAAAACACCTGAACACAGGATTTAATGTGGTAGGTGTCCAGGTGTCGGAGGTGGCTACTGGTCATCCTCACCATTTCCCATGCCTTCCCAATTTTACAAAATGAGCATATATACTCTTCTGATCATGGGATGGAGAGACAGGGTAAATTAAGTATAAAAATCAACCACAAGAAAAGGAGAGGAATATGAATATTTATTAAATCTCTAGATTGGGATGGGTCTCATATTTAATAGGGAAAGACAAGGAAGAAATCACATAGGAAAAGAGCAATTTGTTTGATTACTTAAGAAAGCAAAACCCGAAATTTAAAGGCAAACTCACATGAGATATACAAATGCCCAACAAATGTACACAGAGAACAATGATCAAGGCCATTAATAAGCAAATAATTCAAAGCTCAAATAGGATTGTACTTTCAGCTATTATTGGGAGGGTGAGTTTTTCTGTTTGTTTTTATGGTCCGTATTATCTTTATGCTTGTTTGCTTTATTTTCAGTTTTACTATCGTAAGGGAGCAGGAAAGGACTAAAATGGAGATGCTTTCAGCAACTTGGCACTTAAGCTCCCATCCTAAGGGATTAATGTGAAACACACAAAAACATTTTATTCACAAAGTTGCTTATCACAACATTATTTACAATACTGAAAATCTGAAAATTGACTAAATTGCCAATAACTGAAAGAAAGTTTAGGAAATTAAGATAAAACTACACAACACAATATACTACCACCAATATAAAGTATCTGTAATAACCACATAGGAAAATAGGAATATAAAACTGCACGATAAAGGACATGGTATGATTACAACAGTGTAAAAAATTTATACCCCAAAAAGGCAAGATATTTAGTGACTATCTTGGTGTAAAATACTGATGTGTTTTCTCACCTTTTATTACATTTCTGTTCTCCATTTTTTTCTAAAATTAACATATTAATTTTACAATCAGAAAAAAAAACCTTTTATTAAAGTAAGGTGCCCACAAGATTCTTCAGTGACGTTCATCTCATCCAAGAATGCAGTTGAGAGAGTTCAGAGTCCTCACCCTCTTGGAAGTGGAGGCATAGAAGCAGGCTGAGGCAGATGATTACGTATGGATGGATGGTGAAGGGGGGAGGGAAGAACCTAGGGGCGGGCCGGGAGGGAGGGATCGGCAAAGGAGAGTCAGGCACCAGCTCACAGACTGGCCAGCCAAGGAAAGGGGCTTTGTGGAGTCAGGGAAGACTCTGACTGCTCAGCGGAGGTCTGTGTAGACCCAGAAGTAGGCACTAACGGTGTTCTCAAAGGGCAGGATCAAAGAGGGATTTCAGGAAGACACATGGATTTTGAGGGGAGCAGGGAAGGAAAGAGGGGGGGAGGTAAACTACTTGGGAAGGAGGAGGGAAGGGCTGGGGCGATAGCGATGGTAGTGGAGAGGAAGAGATCAGTTGGCAGAGGGAACTCCCTGCTCTGCATTTATACCAAACACACGTGGCTCCTCGCTGGACAAGCTTTTGCAGGCAAACAGGAGACAATCAGCCCATGGGAGGAACCTGTCAACAGCTAGGCGGATCAAGTCAACCAGTTCAGAGTTAACCTAGGACAGCTCTGTTCATTTCACTTTCTGCCACATGGAAAGGCTATAGCATCTGTCTGATACAGTGCCCCAGTGCCCTACCCACACTAGCTCTTGAGCACTTGAAATAGGGCAAGTGCAATAGAAATTCTGCCTTTAAAATGTTGGTTGTAATTTCATTCATTGAAATTTAAAGTCACTGGGGCCTAGTGGCTACTGGTCAGCACACACATGGCAATAGTTCTCAAAGGGCACTCATTGGAGGAGAAGGGTCAGAAGTGCAGGCTCTCAGACCCCCGCCCAGACACCCTGAAGCAGAAGCTGCCCCCTCATGTATCTGAGCCTCTGAATTAGGGCCACTCAAGATTTCTGAAATCACTGGTCTGGATTTCAAGTAAACTGCATGAAAGACTCCCTGGCTCAAGTGAAATAGAGATTTCTACAAAGAATGACTAGAGAACCATTCATATGTGTCCAGTTCAGCAGGATTGGAGAAAAGTTACATGATGCAACAAATATGTGGTTTCCCTAAGCATGGTCAAGATAAGGAATGTGGTCAGCTTTGATTTGTGAAAACCAGAGAGCAGCTGCTTGTCTCGATGAATGCTGGAGACGTGCACAAGTGGCTCCACCCTGGCATGAGTGTCAAAAACACAAAAAGCAACCGTCACCTGTGAGCTGATTTAGAAGAGCATGCCCCTGTATGTGAAATGCAGCCGAGTTTCTAAAAGGAGACATTTGTAAAGGGAGGCCAAGGAAAGCTAAGACCTAAGGAGAGAAGAAGCATTCTGAGTCTGCGCCCTCACCAAGAAGAGAGAAGACAGAAGCTCTTCCTGCAGAGTCAGATCTACATGCAAAATGCCCCCAAGCAGATCCAGCAGTGGCTTTTGCCACCCAGGTGAGAGACAGCCAGAATGCGAGTCACTATGCTCTTTTCAGCACAGTTCAGCTTACAACTTCAGCAAGAGGACAATTTGGAGATTTTCTGATACTAAAATGTGCTTCAAGAAATAAAGAGAAAAAACGATGAAGTGTACAGATGACAGTCAACCAGGAATTCGAAATAGAAGCTTTATAACTGTAAAGAAGGAGATAAAGCTAAATACCCTGAAAAGACATCACGAGAAACTGGACTGGATTGTAAAATTGTTCATCGAAGTGATGTGAGCAATAGAGAGGATGGAGAAGGAAAAAGAAAAGGCTGACGGACACCATCCACAAAAGCGGAGGCTTCCAGAAGAGATGGGATCAGCAGAGAGGAACAGGGCCCTTCACTCCGCAAGTACAAACTGTTGGCAGAACATGAAGTCACTGAATCAATTAGAAGACTGTTGTGTCACCATATACGCCTCCACTGTAGGCTTAGTAAAAACAAAAATCTGTATTTGAAATTTTACTGATTTGAAGTAATCTTATAATATCTTGCCTTTTTGGTTACAATGTAATACAGTGCAGTAAATTAATTTGCTGTATTTTGGTTCACAAACATTTACCTTTTAAACACCAAAGCAGCACATATAAAGAATTACAAGAAGTTACTTTGATACAGGACTACACTAATGTTTATTAACAGAGTGCTTCACTCTTCTGATGACTACTGATGACTGATCAACATGTAGTGAACATGACTTGTGAATATTCCATTATTTTTAAGATGACATAGGCTAAGCTTATTACTACTACCTGCCTTTCCTGGTAACTTTATTTAGTGAATACAGAACTACCATCTGGGGAATTAGAAATCACCTAATATGATATTAATGAATAGCTTTCACAGTTCTCAAAATAATTTAGAATTTACTAAAATTAATGCTATTTGTAATAGCAACTAACAGTGGACTATTTCCTTCCTGCCTACTGGATAAATACATGTCTGCAACCAACAATCTCCAGAGAAGAAGAATGCTAATGGTTTTGAATGTCTCAATTCAGGGATGCAGTTATGCCTTCAACTATTTTCCACTGTGAATAAAGATGCCTTTTAAAGATGGCCGTGGTGATCAAGGGTCATATTACTTGCTAACAAAGTATTGTCTGTGCCAGAAAGTCTCTGAAAATTTTTAACTAAATTTCTCATACATGGCATGCCTCTAGTTTACTTAGCATTATTTATTATTTGATACAGAAATTCCACAGTAATCACCTCATGCATATTTTATTTTTGGATTTGAAGATTTGCAATCTTGGAAAAGTTAGAGCTAGACTTTCAGGTATTGGCATCTAGCATTATTAAGTTTACATTAAAAAAAAACCTAGGGTACATGTTGATATAATATTTTGAGTATATCAGGCTAAATTAGATATATTATTAAATTATAAACAAAAGAACCAGGAATTATAGCGTCAAACCTAATTTGACATGTGGTTACACTTTGAAATGTACTACATTTCACAAATAATTGAAGTATTATATTTCTTGAGTACAGTGCTATGTTCAGTTATTATGCTCTTGATAGCTGAAGCTATGACAATTTCAACTTGCTCACTCTGTGCTTATTCATTCAATAAATAAGCTATGACTGTTACCAAAAGAAAATAAAAAAGAAAGAAAAGGTTCAGCCCAATTATGACAAAATCAAAAGTTGCGGCTGTTACATATTCTTAGGCCAAATTGCTGATGCAGTTTTAACTCCCTGCCCCTGGGGTTGATTCTGATAGTATGAGTAATCATGAAAAACCAGCTCTAATTCCTTCTCTCACTGGCATTATATATGATCTCTGTGGTTGGCGAACTCAAGGCATGAATGATTGGGGAAGGGTTCCACCCTGGGAATCATTATACACATTGTGATCCTGCAAAGGGTCAGAAGCTACAAAATATAGTTCCCCTGCATGGATGTCTGAAAAATTAGCCAGAAACTCCTGGGGATTGAAGCCCACCCACACAGTATACCTGTAGTCTACCGTGCGTATGGAATAGCCCATGACCTTTATATCTTCTAAGCTCGGCTTGTCAGAATTCCACTGAGGAGAGTCTGCAGGCCGAGGATACTGGCTATAGGCGATCAACTCCCGGGGATTACCACGGACGTGGGGCTCCTCTTCCTCACCACGGCCTTCAAAGAGCTTCAGGAGGTTCCGGCCTTCTCTGCACAGCTCCATGTGAAACGAGGGGATGGGGCAGCGTGGAGGGACACGGAGCCCCGCAAGTCCAGCAAGTGTGGGGAAGAGAGAGAGCAGCTCCACCAGGTCCCCAGTTTGCCGGCCTGAAAGAGGAAGCCATCCCATGGAGCAGGTTACAGCCCCACATGCTGACTTGTGTTCTTTTACAGCATTTATTTTTAGCCCAAGAGCTTTAGGAACAAAACCAATTCAGGTCCTCACCCAACAGCACGGCAGAATGAAGGTACCCTCAGCTTGCTGGCACTTTTAGAAACGATTTAAATGTAGGACCCACCAGTGTGTTGGTGATTCAGGCAAGGCCCAGACTGCTGGGGAAAGTCTGTTGAGGACAGTCTGTTCCCAGCCTCACAGCATCACCCGGCCAATCCCTCCTTTCTGGGTATCTGCATCTCATCCATCTCTCTCTTATTGTTGTAAAATACAAACAACATGAAATTTACTGCTGTGACCAGGTTTTTGTGCCCAGGTCAAGGGCACTCAGGACGTTCCCACTGTTGTACAGCCATGCTCACCACCCAGCACAGAACTATCGTCACCTTGCACAGCTGAAACTGTCCCTGTGAAATGACACCTCCAGCTCCTGGCACCACCCTTCTACTATCTGTCTCTGTGTGTCTACTGCTCTAGGCACCTCACAGGCATGGAATCACATAGTGTTTGTCTTTTTGTGCCTGGCTTCTTTCACTTAGCATCATGTCTTTGGAGTCAACCCGGGTCATAGCACACGTCAGTTTCATTCCCTTTTAAGGCTGGACGATAGCCCACTGTATGGATGTGCCATGTTTTGCTTATTCATTCATCTGTCAATGGACACTTGGGTTGCTCCCACCTTTGGGCTACTAATAATGCTATGAACATTCTTCTACATAGTTTTCTTGGAGTACCTGGTTTCAGTTCTGCGGGATATATACCTAAGAGTGGAACTGCCAAGTCATGCAATCGTTCTATGTTTAACTTTTTGAGGACCCACCAAACTTTTACACAGGGACTGAATCATTTCACATTGCCACTGGCAAGGCCTGAGGGCTCCTATTTCTCCACACCCTTGGCAGCGCTGCCGTTTTCTGTCTGCTTTGATAAAAGCCATTCTAACAGGTATGAAATGATATCTCATTGTTGTTGATTTATCTTTAAAGGCTAAATCCTGCACTTTATTGTGATTCCTGTTAAAATTTACTGTGACTCTGGGCTATAACTCTAGCCTTTCTGGATCTTTAAGAGTTTGCTTTATATGGCTCAATTTTATTTCCAACACATTGGGTTTGTAAGCAAAATAAAAATAAAGGTAAAGAATATTTTTTAAAAGGTACCTTTACAATGGTAAGGCCTGTCTAACACAACCACCTTAACCAGACAGTCCAGCTTGACATCACTAATAATGGCACAGGCCACCATCAAGTGTCCCCAATGGTATACAGGTGGAACCCACAACCTCACAGGGTGCAGCATGTGTCCAAAGGGTTTACCCTGAATCTAGCTCTCAGGAAGCAGTCAGACAAACCCAGACTGCGGAACATTGTACAATATAGCTGCCCTGGATACTTGAAAAACGTGAGTTCAGGGAGATACGAGGGGCCCAGGTGGCAGCCGGCCACTGTAATAACTTTTCACTCAGAGTTGAGACAGGCGTGTAGGAGGCCCCAGAGCAGGGTTCTGAAACCACCTTCTTGGGATTTAACAGGCTCACTGAAGCTGTTAACATCAGGCTCACTGAAGAAAAACTCTAGGGATCAAGGGCACAAGCCAGGAGGTTTTACCAAGAGAAGGTGGCAGTGTGGTGCATGATGGTGGCAGTAAGTGGGAGAAATGGTGTAGACAGATTCTGAATGAAGAGTGGCAGGAGTGCTGAAAGACTGCTCATCGCGCACAGACCATAAGAGAAAAGATGGGCCACTATCAGCATGGTTTTCTGGCCTGGGCAACCACTGCCATTTCCTGAGAAGGGGAAGAGTGTCAAAGGCTTAAAGTCAAAGATCAAATATTCAGCTTTGGGCATGTTATGCTGGCAGTTGGAAATCCAAGTCCAAAGATCAAAGAAGATATACAGGCTTGAGAGAAAACTTGAAAAGAAATGGGATGACGGTGCAGCAACATCAATTATAAGCTGCTCAACACCTCCCCTCTGAAGTTTCAAAAAGGATTCTCAACCTGTCAGAAGATTTCTCCCAGCAAATAAAGGGCTATGGTCATGTCTTCAAACTGGTTAACATTTTTATCAATGACATGAAAGAAGACAGTGCATGCAGCACACAGAAATCAAAGGTTCGGAAAAAAACTGGGCAGTAGAGAGCAAACTTGGAAAGATCCAGAAAGGCCAGAATGATGGGCTAGAATCAAGAAAAATTTAAACAAGAGCCACTGATGGGACAGACCTGGCGCCACACCAGATAGAGGAGCTGAGGTGGCTATCGTCCCCTTGCAGAGGGCTGAGTCCCGGCCAGTAGGACATGGGTAATGAACTTCTGCTCACCTGTAGGGGGGAAGCCCCTGCCTCCTGCCTTGAGCTCAGAGCACACACCTGTCACCTTCATAATGGCTCTCCCCATCTTGGGATGGCCCCTGCTCTGCCCCTCCCCCTTCCAAGCCCCTCATGGACAGGGACCACCCTCATCAACTCTGGCGCTGCCGCTCCCCTGCCCTAGGTAGAAAGGCCTGTGCTGGGTGGTGAGGGGGTTTCTGTACAAACTAAAGGCATCCCTGCTGTCAAGTAGCATCACTTCTGTATTTCCATACCTGGCTCTGGCACTTCTGAGATGGAATCAAAAGGGTCAAGGTAAGGGAAAAACTTCTCGCCTTCCACCGGAAGCGGGGCCGTCCTTCCAGGAACATAGAACATCAGAGGTACTCGCGTAGTGACGTCAAAATTACTGTATTTCGCCCATTCTCCATGTTCACCCAGAGCCCATCCTGGTCATAAAAATCAGAGCATGACAGAACATGAATCAGCACCTCACGGCTTGCTCACTTCAGTTAGACACCATTTCATTCCCTGTTGTAAAAGCCAGAGGAAGCAAAAACTCCGCATCTAGAAGAAATTCTGCTAGAATTACCACACAGACAGGTAGGAGGTAGAGTCATTGTGACTCAAATCACACAAGCTCAGGTCTGCACTTGTGAGTGTGTACCACAAAAACAAGATCTGGGAGACTGGGGCACAGTTTCTCACATTTAAAAAGACATGCATATCTTTTTCAATTTTTACGAAATACCACAGACCAAAGAAAATAACTTCTGGTTGCACATGCTTAACCTTGATTTAAAAACAATTCCTAAGTCTCCTTTAAAATACCTCTTGTAAAAGACAGCTTGAATACCCCAAGTTGGCAATTTCCAATCACTTTGAGTGCCCTTTTTGATATAAAAAATATAAAAGAAAGAGACTGTGCATTAAGTATTTCATATTAAAAAATAAACAAAATCACATCAAGTTGCCATGTACAGGTTCAAGAAGGCTTCTGTGGTTCAGATGCAGGCAGTCCCAGGAGGGCCCTTTAGGAAGGGCCATTTGTCATCAAGTGCAACTGCCTCAGAGCAGAAGCTAGCTTCCAGCTGCCTGGCCTTCACAGGGCTGCAGGGGCCAGGGTAGCACTGGAGGAGGAAACTGGGCACTAAGAAGTGGGAATAATCTGATGGCAGATCATTATGGAAACAGTGAAAACTTATGACACCTTCATACTTAACAAAATAATATGGGTCTTTGTAAGGCGTAAGGTAGGCTTGTGAGAAATGACACAGAGAACTGTCTATGACATTAAGTGGAAAAAACAAACCAGGGAACTAAACAGGACACAAGCACTATTGATCTTGCCATGTTTTACGGCTATACATTATGCACACACACTCATGTCATCGAGTCCACTGTTTATGCACGACTGAAGGATGGATGCCTATCTGTCAGCACCAGTTAGCTCTGGGCAAGTGGGATAAAGGGCAGTGTGCTCTGCGTGCTTCTTTCTCATCACAATGAACACATGCTATGATCTAAAGTTGTCCCACTTCATATCTGACAATATTAGAGAATTATTTTCCTGTTTCTAAGTAGGACAATGGTAGTACAGTCAAACTTCAAAAGAGCCAAATTTATTAGAGGTACTATTTAGAAAACTGAACTACCTGAGCCTGGCTTCAAAACAATTTGGGGATGGGGGTGTGCGTGAGGATGAGACCAACAAGACTGCTGTGAGTAGATAACTGAGGCACAGGGACATGGGGAAAGGGGCTCACTGGCCCCAAACACATCCCAGAAAAGAATTCTTTTAAAAAGATATTTTCATTATTGGAACATGTGGGAAACTTCCTTAGAGACCCAGAGTAGTGAGCCCTAGGATCCCAGCAGAGAGGACAGCAGGGGTCAGGTCTGAAGGCCATGTTGGGCTCTGTCAGCACTGTTCTGCACCCTCCTCAGACAAACCAAGAGTCTTCCAACTCTCTTGGTGAGAAATGGGGGCTCCTGCTGAGTTCACCAAGAAAGAAAAGTTAGTATGAGGTCCATCCCGCCCACCCACCTCCACCAGCCAAGATATTTCTTTGACTCAAAAGAGGCCTGGCCTCCATGGAGAGAAGTCTTGGGTCTAACAAGGTGGACACAAAAGCAGCCAAGACTGCAGACTCAGGGCACTCCTGATTCACAGAAGAGAATACACACCTATTTCACGCAAGTTAGGGAAGTTTTCACAGACAAGTTCAGATGCTTTGAGTGACTCACCAAGGCCATTCAAAACACTTACCATGATCTGAGGTAAGTGCCACGATCGTGCTGCTGGCCAGCTGAAGGTCGTCCAGAGTACTCAAGAGGCGGCCGACCTGTGTATCCAAATAGGATACACAGGCAAAGTAGCTCTGGCGGATTTTCCGCTGCAGATAAAATTAGTAATGCAAGTGACTACAATTTAATGTGCATGGCATACCCAGATACAGTGCTTGTTTGAGCGCCCCTCCTGAGCCCCAGCCCTTTGGCACCCTTGGCGACATTTTCAACAAGAACAGAACACTCATTCCCTCCCCATACCCTCGCCTCCACGTGTGTGTGTGCTAAGTTGCTCAGTCGTGTCTGACTCTTTGTGACCCCATGGAATGTAACCCTCCAGGCTCCTCTGTCCATGGATTCTCCAGGCAAGAATACTGGAGTGGGTTGCCATTTCCCTTCTCCAGGGGATCTTCCTGACCCAGGGATTGAAACTGCATCTCTTACGTCTCCTGTATTGGCAGGCAGGTTCTTCATCACTAGTGCCTTCCACAGCCACAGCCAAATTCCCACTTTTGAGGCAAATCGGCAAATCAGTTTTCACTTTTGGGCACAGATCACACTGGATGGATATGCCTCTTACTATTCTTTTCTGTCTCCTTCACATATCCTTATGAGTCTCAGGAGATGACCATGTACACAGAAACTGACCCCTCAGCCTCCCAAACTCTGAAGAGAAGTGAAGTGAGGTCGCTCAGTCGTGTCTGACTCTTTGTGACCCCATGGACTATAGCCCATCAGGCTCCTCAGTCCATGGGATTTTCCAGGCATGAATACTGGAGTGGGCTGCCATTTCCTTCTCCAGGGGATCGTCCCAACCCAGGGATTGAACCCAGGTCTCCCACATTGTAGGCAGACGCATTACCGTCCCAAACTCTGAGAGTCACGCCAAAGATGCCATAAAGCTGTACTCATATCCTGGGCTGCTCTAACAAAGTATGACATACTTGGTGGCTTAAAACAACAGAAATGGATTGTCTCCCAGTTGTGAAGGCCAGCAGTCTAAACTGAACGTGTAGGAAGGGCTGGACTCTCTCTGAAGGCTCTAGGAGAAGGATGTTTTAGTTTAGGGTGGTGGCTGCAATCTCTAGGGCTCCAGCCTCTGCCCTAGCCACCCGTGGAGTCCTTCTGCTGTCTCTCTCTTCTCATGAGAACCCCAGTCACAGTGGATGTGGGCCCGGCTTATGGCAGCATGAGCTCACTCATGTCACATTTTCCAAACAAGGTCACAATGTGAAGCCCTGGGGGTCAGGACTGTCACAGATCTTCCTGAGGGATACAACTCAACCCTAAGGGTGGCCATGAGCAGGCCTCTCCTCTGGGCTGTTTGTCACCTGGCAGGAGATCATAGCCACATTCTCTCCAACAAGCTGCCTACAGTGCACCCTGCCTGACTCTGCCCCTGCCTTTTTCACGGGAAGGAAGGAGATCGTGTTTTCAGTGTCTCCCTGGGCCGCCTGCATCAGTATCCCCATGAAGACTTGTGGGCTGCATGGTGTCCTGGCCCCACTTTGACTCAGAAAGCTCAAAGCTGGGAGTGGAGTCTGAGAACCTGCATTTCCCACAAAGCACACCTGGCGATTCCAACAGGAAGACAGTGTGAAAACACTGTTGTTTGCCTTCCCATGTAGAGGGCCCGGTTGGAGTGTTCATGTGGTAACAGAAGGGCAGGGCCACATATGGAATATTCCAGAAAGAGTGTCCTCAACATCTGCTTTGCACTTCAGGGAAGGGGGCTGGCAAGTCAGCACAAGGATTCCAACTCTGGAATTGCTCTACCCCCACATCATGACAAACTGACCCCAGACACAGCAGCTGGACAGCACTGGCCATGTATGTGCCCCGCACGCTCTGCACCAAGGCCCCACTCACTAAGCCACCTCCTGACACCAAAAGGTGCACGTGTCAGCTTTCCCACAGAGGGGACTCACCAGGACCAGCAAACCCAGAGTTTCAGCTGGCACAGGAGTCACCAACCACCCTCCACCTGACAGTGTCACCTGGATTCAACATCATCTCCCATCAGTGAGGGTCACCCAGGCCTCATCTCCACCCTGGGGCCCCAGCCAGTGAGTTCCCAAGTCTCCTGAAAATCCCCTTCTTTGGAATGGGGATGCTGAAGGGGAGATTTCTCGATCCACCCAGCACATCCACCCCCGACCCCTGTGCTCCACAGGATGCCTCACACATAGAAACTTGGTACCTGAAAGTCAGCAGGAATTGGGCCATAGGGCACACTGAGATTTAAGGCTTGGACGTCTTCCCGCTGCCTGAGGTCCATCCAGGGGTTGTAAGCCACCAGAGGAAGGCCAGCGGGGACCTGGGGGTCAGGAGCCAGGCTGACATTCTCCAAGGGATACAGCTTCTGAAATTCCTTGGGGGAGAAGCACACATAGCCACCAGGATGTCACTCTTCTGGCAAAGACACATGCTGGACCTCTTCTCTCAATCTGTGATGCACTGACACAGGTGTCTCCCCCTCTGAAAGTCACTGTCATGAGACGCCAGTGCTAATGAAATCACTCAACTGGTTTCCTGCAAACCAATCAGCGACAGCTCTCTTCCCTCATAGGGACTGATGCCTTCCTATTTCTGTCACCACCTCCCCGCCAACTAGAAAACATGTGGAGAGGTGTTGCCAGCTCCTCGAACCACTCTCGTGTTCAGACAGTCACTGGAGAGCTCACAGGCTATGATTATAACAGTGAAAGCATACGAGACACAGCAAAAGGGACAGTCTGGGGGACACCAGGAACAGCCCCAGTGCAGTCACACAGGATGTGAGTCATTCCCCCAGCAATAAGTTGTTTGACATTTATGCCACACTGCCAGCTGGGAAGCGGAGGCTCATGAAAGCCTCAGGGCCCAAGGCCTTGATGAGGCTGGTCACCCAGGTACCCTCTGCCTGCACAGATCAAAATCCCAGACTTGAGGCAGGAAAGCAGGGGTTTCTGTGGACAGTCCAGGCCTAGGTAGCAACTCGGCAGTTCTGGGAGAGGGGAGAACACTCACTCCCAGGAGCCAGGTTCCCCAAAGCTGGGCCAAGGTCCAACCTCATGAGCAGGCCCAGGGGTAGGCTAACTCCTTCTGCATGGGACACAGAAGTGAGTCCCCCTCTGGCAAGGGGGCTGACAGGTCCTGCGAGGAAGGCCTGATGCCCTGGGCCAAAGGCAGACAACCACAGCATCAGAGAGCAGCCTCTGGTCTCCACTCCCATCGCTAACGATGGGCATGCTTTGTGAAACCAAAAGGATGGGCTGCTTAGGCCCGGGGAAAACATGATAGGGAAAAGTGAAAAATATTCTGCAAAACAAGTGACTACATACTCTAAATAATATGCATGTAAGCACAGGATTTGAGGCTCGAACAAGCCATACAGGGCCCTGTGTTTCAAAGCTCGGGGGAAAGGCAGTTAAGTTGACTAGGGTTGCATAGCCCCTGGAGGGGTGTCTCAAGGACCATCGCTTACCGCGAGCTAGGGTGGCCAGCTCTACCACCCTTCTCCATGATGATTTCACCATCCACCACTACACGACTCACTGTATCCAAGGAAAAAAACCCTCCAGTGGAGGAAGTAGAAAACCCAGCGTTTCCAACTAGATTACTATCCTAAGTTTACTTCTTACGCTTGACCTCTGAAACCCAGCATCCCACCACTGAGTACACCAGTGTCATCAGGCAGCCCTGGTGACTGGGGACAGCCAGATGTGGCCTCTTTTATGATGACCCAGCTATCACAGCTGTGCTGGATCAGCCCTCAGCCAGCTCTTCACCTTGGGGTATCTGAAGGGGATGTGTGGCTTATGGTACCCCACAGCCAGGAAGAAAGGACTGGCCGATGTTTTCATCTTTCCCAACAACTGTATAGCTTGCTCAGTGCTCTGCTTATCAGGCAGGGTGCCCTCAGGCACATCCACCACATCCACGGGGCACAGCAGGTTGGCATGGAGTTCTCCATCCGGTCCCCTACAGGTCTTTCAAAACAAAACATATAAAATCAGCTTTTTAAATGCAAGAAACAGAAGCCATGAGAGTTTCACACAACCAATTCAGCTTTTTCACCTCCAGAACATTAAGTATTAGTCATCCAGACTAGACAGGCACACAGGAAGCAGTACCGAAACACAGAAGTGTTTCTTGTTTTCCAGACAGAGGCCAGAAGTCCACCAGCACTTAGCTTCCTGTTGTGTATCTTCTGCCTCTATGTCATAATTAATTAAAGGAAACCCAAGTAAACTAATGATTAAAAAAAATAGCTGTCTCCAACTCAACAAAAAAAGAAATAGACAAAGGACTTGAATACATATTTCCCCAAAGATAGACAGATGGCCAATAATTACATGTAGAGATACTTAATGTCATTAGGGAAATGAAAAAAAAATGTTTTCAATTTCAAAGCCAGACTAAAGCTTCTAAGTGACAGGGCTGCAGTTAACTGGATAAAGTGATAGTCAGTAGAATTTCAAGGTCCTCATGTATATCATGCACAGGATGGAACTGAACCTAATGCTTCATTTCCTAAAGTGGACACGTCAGCCACGAGGCCAATTTCAGTTTGGACCATGGTTTCTGCCTCACAAACACGCAGAGGCAGTGGCAGCTGCTGCCATATCTCGCTGGGGAGCATCCTTTCAGAGACCTGCCTTGCCCACGCCGCCCTGCCAGGAAGCCAGCACCTGCCTCTCAGCACCCACTCAGCTGCCTTGCTCACATGGTCCCCAGCACCCCTGGGGATGCGGTGCAGTCAGACTCATCGCTTTGAGAATGACATGAGGGATGGCTTCAGGGACCTGGCATTTGTGAGGCCACTAAAAGTAGGGAGATGATCTCAGGGAATAGAAGGCTTGAGATGCAGTCTTCCAACCTCATTCTGTTAACACTCAAGCCACTAGCCAAAGGTCAGAGCCCTCTGGCTTTCACTGTATTCTGAAACGAAAATTGCCACAAATTTAGAAAATTCTTCTGCACCCCACCAATCTCCCCCAATCCACACCCTTCTCCCACATGGTGGCTCTAAAAACCTCCGAGAAACATGTAATTTCTCAGTGCTCTAGCTGGTGTTCTGAATTCCTTAAATGTGAATTTTAGTTGCATTTATACATTGGGGGTATTCCTCTGAACCATCATTAAGTTAGCTTATAGAGTCCTTTTTTTCATAATGCTCTAAAACTTTAAAGCCCCTATCAAAGGTCTCAGCACCAGAACACATCCATTAGGCCCAAGACAGAGAGACAGACAGTTGGAAAGCCTTTCTCCCCATCTGGGCTGAGGCGCTCAGAGCACAGGTCTGTCTTCTCCCTTCCATGTCTCCTCTAACCCTCTGCACAGAGCTTTATCCAGGAACACAAAAGAGCCATTAAATAAGTCTTACACATTAGAGCAGAAGCTTCTAGAGCGACACATCCCAGCCAGCTTCTAAAAACTCAGCCACCTCTCCACTGGACCTAATGCTAAAGATCCTAACACTTGTCTCTGTCAATTCATGATCACAAACCAAAGCCACAAAGCTCACCATAGAACCAGCTAGAAAGAACATAGAATACATGCAATAGTTGACTTTAATTTGTTAGACAGAGAACAAGAGGTTCCTCTTCAGAACAGTACCCCTTTCAGAGCCTCACCTTGGTGTTTTCATACTTTTCAGAGGAGGGATGATAAGGTGGAACAGACCAGCTATATGGAGAATCATCACTATGATTGGAAGATATGCCTTGGGGGGAAAAGGAAAAGTCATTAAATATAGCATAGCGAGTCCCTCAATGCCCTCCCCACCCAAAATGTACACTTTGCACACAACTGGGGAAGGGCCAAACCCTTCTTCTGGCCTCAGTCTCCTTATCTATAAGATCAGCAGCTAGGCCAGATGACAAGAAGTCTCCACAAGAGCTGTCCCTCTAGGCTTCTTCCTGAGCGCTGAGCACTGGACCTGGCCCCGATGAGCCCTCGCTGGCACCTCTCCCCACCCGACGAGGAAGGCAGCAGAGGCACGGGCACAACCAGGGATGGCTAGGCCAGGGGAGGTTCCACGAAAGGGGTACCTTGTTGGATGCCAACCAGACAGGAAGCGAGGGGAATGGGACTTGAACCCCTGCCTTAGGACGTCAGGTCCAGTGCTCGTTCATGACGCAGAAACCCACCCAAGCTCAGTAGTCCACAGTCTATTTGGGAAAACAAGATAACAACGTGCAACACCCAGGAAGGACAGCAGGCATCTGGGGAGGAGAAGCACTGTGGAAGCGGGGAGCCCTGGGCACAGAGGGGACATGGGTCCAGGCAGGGGGCGCAGTGAGGGCCCTGGAGGGAGGGAGGGAGGGAAAGCCTGCATGGCTCAGCGGGGAGGAGGTGAGAGGGCAGCACGGACACACAAGGGGACTGCCATGACGAGCTGGGCAAGGTGGGCCTGAGGCAAAGGGGCAGCAGGCAGAGGGCTTCTCAACACCACAGGCGCCAAGACGTGGCTCAGACCTGCTCCAAACCCCAGCACTGGCCTCCGTGCCCATGCAACCTTGGGCAAGGGACCTGACCTACTCAGCCTTAGCTTCTTCCCTGGGGAAGTCACACCCATGAGAAAACCCTGCCCCCAGCCTGCCAGAGGATCAGGGCGGTGGCCAGGCACTCAGTCAAGGAGGCCAAGTCAGCCTCGGGCAGGCCTCCCACTGACAGAACTGGTTCTTGAGAACAAAGACCCTCTTGAAAAATGTATCTCCACAAGGGCTGCAGTGCAGCATTTGTCGTCCCCACTAAGACAATTCCATGAGCTCATTCTTGGGAGGAAGGAGGCCCCCTTCCTGAAGCACCATCTCCCCTCCACTGTGTCTCCTTTCCCTGGCTCTCCCTCCAGTGGTGCTCAGGTGAAGGTGTCAAGATGGGAGCAGAAAGTTCTAGTGCTGCCAGCCTTTTGGCCACGCAACATGACTCCTGGCAGATCCGCCTTCAAAACTGGGCCCAACTTTGCAGCCCCTCCTGATAAGTGCTCCGTTGGAGACGGAGCTTGGGCTCACAATGCACCCACATGCTTCCCTGGGAAGGGAATCAAGGCAGCTGCCACTCCAGCTTCCCAGAGGAAGAATGGGAGAATCAAAGATGATGAAGATTTGCCCGAGGTCAGCTGCACAGCTAAGCAGTGGCAGGACTGGGGGCAGGAGGAGAAGGGGACGACAGAGGATGAGATGGTTGGATGGCAGCACCGATTCAATGGACATGAGCTTGAGCAAGCTCCGGGAGTTGGTGATGCACGTTGGCTCACATTGGTGAGCCCCGCGTGCTGCAGTCCATGGGGTCACAAAGATCTGGACCCGACTGGATGAGGGAACAACAACAAAGCAGAGGCAGAGCTGGGACTGGAAGCCAGGGGCCCGCACCCCAGTGCTACTGCTCATCAGCAGTTCACTCTGCCTCCAGAGATGCCCATCCCATGGAAGGCGGAAGTGAGACAGCCTGAAAACAAGGACTAAACTACTGTTCATGTCTCTGTTACCATCGTGCTGCCATTAAAAACGATGGCGTCAAGAGTCACTACGTGGGGAAATGCTTGTGCTTAAAACACTCACAGTATATAACTGTACAATACAGGCAAATCTCAAATCAGAAAAATAATGCAGTCATCAAAATACAGCTCTTCTCCATGTGCCACAAGTACAGGTAATTTATACTCTTTAGTTTATACTCAGAGAAGGCAATGGCACCCCACTCCAGTACTCTTGCCTGGAGAATCCCAGAGACAGGGGAGCCTGGTGGGCTGCCGTCTATGGGTTCGCACAGAGTCAGACACGACTGAAGTGACTTAGCAGTAGCAGCAGCAGTAGTTTATACTTTCCTTCTTTTCCACCCAATTTTTTGCAAAATAACCATGAATTACTTCAAGGTAAAAAAAAAAAAAAATTAAAGTATGTGCTTCATCCTTCTCATTTTGGCATTAAAGAGAGCCAGTTACCCGGTAGTGTTGAAGGTCAGAGACCCTGGTACCAGCTCACTCTCCTCTTTCTGACCTAACTCACAGACAGTAGGCAGACAACCCCCACAAAACTGCAGCCTCTTCACTGGGCAAGTCAACAGAGCTGCCCTTATCTTACTTTACTGCTAGGGAGCCCGGGGTACAGGGGGTCAGGTGCAGAGCTGGACTCACGGGCAGCTGGCCCCCGCTTCCTTCCCCCCATCACCAGTATCCGAAAGGAAGAAAAAGCTCTTCTACCATTTCTCACTTTGGGTGAGAACACAAAGTCAAGGTGAGAAGTGCTAGTTTGGACAAAGACGTCAGTGACTAAAAAGCCCAAAAAGGCCTCTACAGAGAGAGCTCCAATCCCAGGAGGGGTCTCCAGTCCCCAGGCACAAAAGAAGAGAGAGCCCAGACTCTGCAGGGCAAGCAGTACCAGGGTGAAAGACTTTTCCAACCGACATGGTCACGTAGCCGTTCTCCTTGAAGTACTGAGGGATGGTGGAGAAGTTTCCAGCGTGCACCCTCCAGTAGGAGTTGAAGTCATACAGGCGGGTAGTGTCTGGTCTCCTCCCAGTGAGGAAGGACACGCGGCTCGGGGCGCACACAGCTTGCTGGTAGGGAGCAGAAGCAGAAGGACACGTCCTCAGAGGAAAACAACGTCTGGCAGCTAAAAGGTAACTAGGCAACCTCCCGGGTCCTCAGCTAACAGCTTGTTGGCTGAGTCATCCAGATCTCAAAGCCAACAAGCTGGATTTGGGCCTTATGCCAGAAAGAAGTCTTTACCGAGAGGAGCGGAAGGCCTTAGCCCCTCCATCCAGCAGATGACTGTGTCCTTCTGCCTGATGGCGTCTCTCAGGGGCCTGGAACAGGCAGGGTCTTGGGGGGCACAGTGGGGAGGACCACCATGGCAGCACCCCCTCCTTCTCAGCACCAGGCAATCTCCAATGTGGGGACCACCATGGCAGCACCCCCTCCTTCTCAGCACCAGGCAATCTCCAATGTGGGGAAGAAAGCTGAGCAGGGCTGGCCTGAGCACGACAGGGCCAGGGCACACCCTCCACCCCAGGAGAAGTACCCCTTGAAGGCAACCAGATGTCTTGCCAGTGGACAACCAGGTTTTCTCAACCACCATTTTCCAGACCATGTTCCTTCCCCTTTAATAAAGAGATGCCATCCCACAACCCTCAGTGCACAGTGGGAGGGGGGCACACCCAGAGGTGCCCAGACATACCTGGGCAAAGGCATTCTGGAAGAGAAGGCTGCGGGAGGCCAGTTGGTCGATGTTTGGGGACCTTATGAGCTTGTTCCCGTAACAGCCCAGCGAGGGGCGTAGATCATCCACGATGATGAGAAGGACATTCAGAGGATCTGCATGGGGGAGGGGCTGCAGTGAGATCACCTAGACTGACACCTAACCCCCACCAGTGGCAGATGCTAGGGTACCAAGAGGCCTAAGGCTGGCACCGAAGCCTTGACAGCCCAGCCAGCCAAGCCAGGGAGAGTGGAAGCGGACGCACAGTGGAAGCCCCAATCCTGGGTGGCAAGGTTAGGCTCTGGCTGTGGCCTCAAGCCTGGATGAGAGGGAGGGAAGGAAGGAGAGAAAGAACAGGGAGGGAGGGCAGAAGGGAGGGAGGGTAGAAGGGAGAGGAGAAGCGATGGTCCGTACGAGGGAGGGGAGGAAGGATGGACCGGAATGGTAGGAGAGAAGGAGCAAGGGAGTTAAGGAGGAACGTAGCCAGGGGACGAGAGACGGAGCCGCGCAATGGGGACGAAGGACGCACCTGTGGCGTTGCCTGGCGCCGCGGGTCCGTGGGAGGCACAGACAGCACCCAGGACCAGGCCAAGCCATAGTAGGGAACGACTGGGTGGCGGCATTTCTGCCCCAGAGCATCCGCTCCAGGGCGACGGCGACAGGTTTCGGCAGGGCCGGGCCGCCCCCGCCGCCTGTCCCTCATCGGAAACCCAGGAGAACAGCGAGGCGGTTGTAGCCGCCGCACAAGCCGGACCCGGGGCGAGCGCGAGTACGCCTGCGCGAGATCCGGGCCACAGTAGGCGGAGCCCTGACTCTAGCGCAGCGGCCGCCCCGCCCCGCGGCCCCGCCCACCTGGCCGACCTCCTCGCGGGGAGTGGTGGCTCCGCCCACCTGTTCGAGCGTCTCGCGGTGGCCTACCGCCCCTGTAAGACAGGAGCGCAGTGGCTCTTTCCAGATGTCCTCAAAGATATCCGTTGCAACCACTGTCCTCAACCAGCAGTTTCCCGCCTCTTTGCCTTTGCTCCTGCAATGCTTTTCACCTAGAAGCCCTTCCCTTCCCTCTTCTGTCTATAAAAGTCATACTTTTCCCTGCAGATCAGCCCGGATGCCATTCTCCTTCCATGGTGTCCTTTGAGAGCCCACCTTGCTCCATCTAAAAGGACTCTTCTCCTATGCATTTGTTCAACACTTATTAAGTACACCAGTTATGTATCCCGAGCACTGTTGGTGGCTTGTGAGTTCTAAGTCCCTACCGTGGTGGAGCTTGTGGACAATAAATGACCAAATAATGTGGGGGCGCATGGGGAGTTTCATGTTATTTTCTATGGGGTGACCAGGCAAAGCCTCAATAGTAAAGTCTCATTTGAACAAAAACAAGGAAGTGAGGGACCATTCATTGTGGAGAGCATGCTGACAGCGTGGGCCAATGGCACAGTGGTTGGTGTGGCCGGAGGGGAAACAGGAGATGGGGGCCAGGTAAGAGGTGAGAGAAGTGAAGGTCACAACTGTTTGACGGCAAAAATCATTCAGTGTGTGCCTGGGCTTAGGGTTGAGAAGGATGTCACAATCCTCTCTCTGTCTCTGACTCACCTCCCCCAGTATAAGAACCTAGCAGATTGCCAGGCAGATTGGAGATCTTTTCTTGCATACAATAATCCATACATGTTAGTATTGTTATTGAGGGTTTCCTATACCAGACCACATGCTAATTTTCTCCTCACATGAAAACTGTGAACTAGATGCTACTATCATTCCCATTACACAGATCCAGAAATTGCAATTCAGAGGGGCTAAATCACTCGCTCTATCACACAGCCAGGAAGTGGAGGCGCAGGGTGAACTTCCATGATAAGGAACCTAATCTGTTGGTAGCCACAATGCAGTCATAGCAGGAGGCCTGCTACCATTGCCGCAGTACCTGCTTTGCTGTTTCCTCAGGTCCCCGCAGGGTGGCTGTTCACATTGCAGCCTGGCTGGCATTCCCTTGCCGGCCCTGCCCAGGAAGGGCCAGCTTCCACCTGCACTCACCAGACTAGACCATGTTGAATCCTTTGGGATGGGCCAGCCCAGCCAAGTGCCCAAGCTGCCAGGCTTGAGGTGGCATCTCAGCTGTCCCTCCACATCCTGACATTACACTTGCATTCAGTTCAGTTCAGTTGCACAGTTGTGTCCAACTCTTTGCAACACCATGGACTGCAGCATGCCAGGCTTCCCTGACCATCACCAACTCCCGGAGCTTACACAAACTCATGTCCATAGAGTCAGCAATGCCATCCAACCATCTCATCCTCTGTCGTCCCCTTTGCCTCCAGCCTTCAATCTTTCCCAGCATCAGGGTCTTTTCCAATGAGTCAGTTCTTTGCATCAGGTGGTCAAAGTATTAGAGTTTCAGCTTCAGCATCAGTCCTTCCAATGAATACAGGGCTGATTTCCTTTAGGATTGACTGGTTTGATCTCCTTGTAGCCCTTGCATTGGTGGCTGCCTTTTCCCTCCCCAAAGTCTGGCCCCTAATGTTTCAGGAAGCTCTGAGCCGACCCAAGGACCCCAGTGTCTATTTAGAAAATTCCCACCTGAGGGCCGCCTCCAGGCAACATTCATTAAGAAGCCAAAAGAACTCAGTCATAGGACCACAGGGAAATGGATTTGGCCAATAACCACGTGAGCCTGACAGAGGACTCTGCACTCCACAAGAGAACGCAGCCTTGTGAGACCCTGAGCAGAGGATCCAGCTAAGCTGTGCCTGGACTCCTGATCCATAGAAACTGTGAACTAATAAATGTGGGGTGTTTTAAAAAATTATTTATTTGTTTATTTTAAATTTTATGTGTGGCTTTGCTGGGTCTTGGTTGCTGCGTGGGCTTTCTCTAGTTGTAGAAAGTGAGGGCTACTTTCTAGTTGTGGTATGTGGGCTTCCCATCGTCTTGGCTTCTCTTGTTGTGGAGCACAGGCTCTAGGACGTATGGGCTCAGTAGTGTGGCTCCCAAGATCTGAAGCACAGGCTCAGTAGTTGTGGTATATGAGCTTAGTTGCTCTGCAGCATGTGGGATCCTCCCAGATCTAGGATCAAACCCATGTCTCCTGCATTAGAAGGCAGATTCTTTACCACTCACCTGCCAGGGAAGTCCAATGTGTGTTGTTTTAAGTCACTAAATTTGCAGTAACTTGTGAAACAATACAAGATGAATACAACATTCTTCATTCATATAATGAATAGGCCCTTTGACTGCAAGGTCAGCTTCCTTCCTAGGGAGACCCTAGCAAAACTCAAGCAGATGTGGAAGAGCTTTGAAAAATGAAATGCAGAAGTAAAGGGAGATGATAGTGGAGGAAAGTGAAAGCAAATGCTGAAGACGGACATTGTTGAACACATAATCCAATTTCAGGAACACAAAGCAGCCTTCATTGCTGTAGACACCCTTGATTTTAATGATTCTCATGACTTACAATTTCAAAACTAATTTTTTAAGTACTTAAACACCCCCAACAGACCAGAATGTGAAATGCCCTCCTCCATATCAGCTGCACTCATACAGTGGCTCCAATTCATTGAGCAATTTTTAAGGGAATGACTTAGTTTCACAAAGAGTTGGACATGACTGAGAGACTGAACTGAACTTAGTTTCCCTAAAAATTAAAATATTTAGGTGGAAACATAAAATCAGAGCTTGAGTGTATCAAGATTGGCACCACTTTGTAGCTCATGAGATTTCATAAGGGCATTCAAAGCACGCAGCCCCAAATCTTTCTATATAAAATAGTTTATACAAGCACATCTTAAATACATTTCTGGAATATTAAAGAAATAATTATTGGTACCACCATCAAATTAAATTAACTAAATTAATTAACCAGACACATGCATTTATTATCTTTTGTGGGTTGGGTTTGGGCTCCCCAGGTGGCTCTGTGGGTAAAGAATTCACCTTAAACGTAGGAGATGCAGGAGATGTGGGTTCTATCCCTGGGTTGGGAAGATCCCCTGGAGGGGAGCATGGCAACCCACACCAATATCCTTGCCTGGAGAATCCCATGGACAGAGGAACCTGGTGGGCTACAGTCCATGGGGTCACAAAGAGTCAGACACAACTAAAGTGACTGAACATGCATGGGATGGGTTCATCAGAAAGCTGACTCTAAAACAGAGTTAAGTGTGCAGGATGTTTAGTGCTTTTAGGAAAAATACCTGTGGAAAGGGTGAGAAGGCAGCAAGAGTGGACAGAAAGATCAAACGAGCAGTGATACAGGCCTGGGCAAATATCACGGGGCAGTCTAGAGCTAGGACTGGCCTTCAGAGTTGTCTCAAACTATGGCCAGATGGTCAAGTATTTGTACATCACTTTGAGAAGTCATTGAATGTGGTTACCCTCGGAGGGCTGTGACCTTGGGCAAGGAGGTTCTCTGTAACTGAGGCAAGCCCTGAAGGTGCATATGTCCCTGAAGTGCCGCCCTCTCAGCTACTGGGGCAAGAAGGCTTCCACTGAGAGGGGGCTTAGGTTGCACATATCTGTATTCATATCTCTTCTGCCCTTTGAAATCATCATGAAAGAACAAAATAATATAACCTAACAGCAAGATAGAATGGGAGAAATGCTCAAAATCATTCGTTATTGGGGAAATGCACCTCAAAACCACAGTGAAGTAGCACTTTATACTCGCTAGGCTGATTACCATGCCCCCTCCCCCCAAAAAATAAAACTAACAAGTGTTGATGAGGATGTGGAAAAATTGGAACCCTTATACATTGCCCTTAGGAATGTCAAATGATTCAGCTGCTGTGGAAAACAGATTTCAGTTCCTCAAAAATTAAATGGAATGACCATATGACTCTTTGGTAGAAGGTTTGAAGATCTGAAAACTGGTTGTCGTTCAGTTGCTCAGTTGTGTCCAACTCTTTGTGACCCCACGGACTACAGCACACCAAGCTCCTCTGTCCTTCACCATCTCCCGGAGCTCACTCAAACTCATGTCTACTGAGTCTGTGTTGACATCCAACCGTCTTGTCCTCTGCCATCCCCTTCTCCTCCTGCCTTCAATCTTTCCCTGCATTGGGATCTTTTCCAATGAGTCAGCTTAACAGGTGGCCAAAGTATTGGAGCTTCAGCTTCAGCATCAGTCCTTCCAATGAATATTCATGGTTGATATCCTTTAGCATTGACTGGTTTGATATTCTTGCAGTCCAAGGGACTCTCAAGAGTCTTCTCCAACACCATAGTTCAAAAGCATCAATTCTTCAGTGCTCAGCCTTTTTTATTATCCAGCTCTCACATCTATACATGACTACTGGGAGAACATAGTTTGACTATACAGACCTTGGTCAGCAAAGCCTCTGCTTTTTAATTCACTATCTAGGATTGTTATAGCTTTTCTTCCAAGGATCGTCTTTTAATTTCATGGCTACAATCACCATCTGCAGTGATTTTGAAGCTCAAGAAAATAAAGTCTGTCACTGTTTCCATTGTTTCCCCATCTATTTGCCATTAATTGATGGGACTGGATGCTACGATCTTTGTGTTTTTTTTTTTTTTTTGACTGTTGAGTTCTAAGCCAGCTTTTTCACTCCCCTCTTTTGCCTTCATCAAAAAGCTCTTTAGTTCCTCTTTGCTTTCTGCCATTAGGGTTGTGTCATCTACATATCTGAGGTTATTGATATTTCTCCTGGTAATCTTGATTCCAGCTTAAACTGGTACCCAAACAAGTATATGCAAGTACATGTGTGTTTCCAGGTGGCGCTAGTGTTAAAGAGCCTGCCTGCCAATGCAGTAGATGTAAGAGACCTGGGTTTGATTCCTGGGTCAGGAAGATTCCCTGGACGAGAGCATGGCACCCTGGTACTCCAGCATTCTTGACTGGAGAACCCCATGGACAAAGGAGCCTGGTGGGTTACAGTCTATGGAGTGGCAAAGAGTCAGACATGACTGAAACAACTTAACACACACATGTTCATGCAGCACATCCAATAGCCAAAAGCAGAATAAGCGAAAATATCCCCGGTGACTCAGTCGGTAAAGAATCCGCCTTCAATGAGGGAGAGATGGGTTCAATCCCTGGGTTGGGAAGATCCCCTGGAGAAGGGAATGGCTACCCACTCCAGTAGTCTGGCCTGGAGAATTCCATGGACTGTATAGTCCATGGGGTTGCAAAGAGTCGGACACAACTGAGTGACTTTCACTTTCACTACCCATCAGCAGATGAACAGATAAATGAATTGTGGGAGATACATACGATGGAATATCACGTAGACATATAAAAAGAATGAAATGCTGATGCATGCTACACCATGGATGACTTTTGAAAGCATCCTGCTAGTTGAAAGAATCCAAACACAAAGGGTCATGTATTGTATGATTCCATTTCTCTAAAATATGTTTGAAATAGATAAATCTGTAGAGACAGAATGGAAATTAGTGGTTGCCACGGATTGGGGGAGAGGGGATGGGGAGCAACTGCTTAATGGGTACTGAGTTTCCTTCCAGGATGGTAAAAGTGTTCTAGAACTAGACAGAGGCAGTGGTTGTACAACAGTTGTGAACACACTAGACTGTTTACTTTAAAATGGTTAATTTCACATTATGTGAGTTTATCTCAATTTTTAAAAAGTAAAAACAAAACAGGAGGGGACCTGCAATGGCTTAAAAATTTCACCAAGTTTCTAGAAGCTGCCACAATGGAGACTAATGAAGCCACAGCCTAGAATACCTACAAAGGGATTTCAACAAATGAGGAACAAACTTAGCCTGGACAGTCTCCCAACTCCAAGAGAGCAGATATGATACTGGGCACGGTAAGACATGGGACATAAACCAGAGAGATTAATTGAAGGTTTCTATATGGATGGTAACCTCCCCCAGAAAGCCCCCAAATCAGTCTTTAACCCAAGCATATAAAAGAAAAAAAGAAGGGCTCTTCCCTAAAGAAATTGAATAAATTGTCTGGGGGAAGGCTAGGAAGGCTGGAATGAGTGTTGAAACCACCACCACAAAAAAAAAAACAAAACTCTCCATATTATGACATTTTGCAGACCCACAACAAAACTATCAGCGCACTGCCACTTCATGTTAAAACAAAGCCTGCAAATGAATAGTTCCCACGCTGTACACAGAGCTTCCAGTCATCCTCATTCTTCAGTGCAATCAGGTGACAAAGAGAGGTCAAACATTTGAGGATGGCATACAAGGTGACAGAGAAATACCAAGAAGAACAAACAGCAAAGCTGTCGCTAGAGGACTAAGACACAGAAAATAATTGTATTTATTTATTTGTTTTTTTGACCATGCCATGCAGCATGCAGGATCTTAGTTTTCTGACCAGGGATCGAACCCAAGCCCCCTGGAGTCTAAGTGCCACGTCTTAACTACTGGACCACCAGGGAAGTCCCTCCAAGTATAATTTGAAAGGACAAACAAAAATACCTTTTGTAAACATCAGCAGAAAGATTTAAGAAGCAATTGAATATATGGAACAAGAATAGATTGCTATGGAAAAATTCCAACAGAACATGAAAGAACATTTGGAAATTAAAACTATAGTTGCAAAATTCAACATTCAATAAAAGAATTGAAAAGTCAAGTTAAGAGAAACTTTTACAATGTTGAGCAGAAATACAGTAAAGGACACCATCAAGGGCTGGCAAGAATATAGAGCAATTCAAACTTTCACATTGATTGTAAGAGTGTTCATTGATTACAGCCATTTTGGAAAACTGTGGCAGAATTTACCATAAGCTAAAGTTAAACATATGCCTACCTCATGAACTGGCAACTCTACTCCAAGGCATATGCCCAACAGATGTGAGACTTCTGGCCACCAAAATAAACAGAGAAAAATGTTCAAAGTATTATTCAGAACAGCCCTCAACTGGAAGCAACCCAGAGGTCCTTTGATTGTATCCAATAATTTGGGTAGACAAACTGTGATGTATCATCACAAAATGGAATACAATGCAGTAATAAAAACAACAAAATACTGATACATGCAAAACATAATTAAATTCCAAAAACATAGCATTGATTGCAAGAAACCAGACATCAAAGAGTATATAGTGTGCAATGACATTTATAGGACGTTCTGGAACAGCAAAACAAATCTGTGGTGATAAGGTCAGAATAGTGGTTATCTTTGGAGGAAGGTATGGAACAGGAGTGGGCCATGAGGAAATCTTCAGGAGTGCTGGAAATGTTCTAGTATATTATCTGATTAGTGATTACATGTGTGAGTACATATGAAAAAAATTAAGCTTTACACCTAAGATTTGTACACTTTACTATATGTAAGTTATACCTCAGTAACATAGGCAAACAAAATCTAGGGAGTATGCAATAAAATATGAGATAGTTAGGAAGAGCAAGATCTTACTAAGTTATAGAAATAGGAAAAAAAGCATAGAGGGAAAGAAATTAAAGGCATATTAGAAAAATAAATTGCAGTTCAGTTCAATTCAGTCGCTCAGTTGTGTCCGACTCTTTGCGACCCCATGAATTGCAGCATGCCAGGCCTCCCTGTCCATCCCCAACTCCCGGAGTTTACCCAAACTCATGTCCATCGAGTTGGTGATGCCATCCAGCCATCTCATCCTCTGTCGTCCCCTTCTCCTCCTGCCCCCAATCCTTCCCAGCATCAGGGTCTTTTCCAATGAGTCAACTCTTCTCATGAGGTGGCCAAAGTATTGGAGTTTCAGCTTCAACATCAGTCCTTCAAATGAACACCCAGGACTGATCTCCTTTAGGACTGACTGGTTGGATCTCCTTGCAGTCCAAAGGACTCCCAAGAGTCTTCTCCAACACCACAGTTCAAAAGCATCAATTCTTCAGCACTCAGCTTTCTTCACAGTCCAACTCTCACATCCATACATGACCACTGGAAAAACTATAGCCTTGACTAGACGGACCTTTGTTGGCAAAGTAATGTCTCTGCTTTTGAATACGCTATCTAGATTGGTCATAACTTTCCTTCCAAGGAGTAAGTGTCTTTTAATTTCATGGCTGCAATCACCATCTGCAGTGATTTTGGAGGCCCCCAAAATAAAGTCTGACACTGTTTCCACTGTTTCCCCATCTATTTCCCATGAAGTGATGGGACTGGATGCCATGATCTTTGTTTTCTGAATGTTGAGCTTTAAGCCAACTTTTTCACTCTCCTCTTTCACTTTCATCAAGAGGCTTTTTAGTTCCTCTTCACTTTCTGCCATAAGGGTGGTGTCATTTGCATATCTGAGGTTATTCATATTTTCCCGGCAATCTTGACTTTAGAGCTAAAGAAAAACCAGTTCATACTGAAAAGGTTTATTAAGTATCTAGCATAATGAATGAACACACACCCAAGTTTATGCATAGTTTGCGAAAGTTCAGAACATCAAGGATAGGAAAAGATTTCAAAAGCGTGTACAGATTAAAAATATATATATATACAAAGTTTCAGCGTGAAGTTTTATATACAGCCAAACTGTCAAGTAAGTATGAGAACTGAATAAAGTTTTTCAGACATACAAGAATTCAAAAAGTTATCTCCTACTTGATCCTTTAGTAAGAGGTTACTTAAGGGTGCATTCTAGCAACCAAAGGCGGTATGGAGGAACACCACCTAACTCCTGGGTGTGAGGATAGAACACATACATCTGTTGGTCAACATCCCCAAATATCCTGCCACAGCAGAAGGATGAGGATTCGGGGAGAATTCAAGGCTTGTTTCATTCCCGATCTGGGGTCCTCAGATGGGCACTCCTCAAAGTCAGCCTCTGCCCCTTCCATTCACTGCTGTATGAGCAGGTCTGGCATGATTTGTTGGATTTCGAGGAATCACTGGGATGAGCAGCACAATCAGAAGTACTTGAGTGAGAAGGCAGAGCAGCCCAGGTTGTGCTCAGCGTGCTGCCAGTGAGGGCTCTCACCCGGCACAGAGCAGCAGGCAGCACCCTTGTCTCTGGGCATGTGAACGGAATCTGAGGAGCCCGATGCGGACTGCAATTGCTACCACAAGTGCTGGGCACCGAGGGCCCCGTTCCAGGCAGTGGCTGTCTCAGGATGTGCTAGACAGGTCTCTAACTGCCTGGGGAGTGGCTGGTGCACGGACCTGGATCTGGGCTGCCAGGAGGTGGATGATAGAGCAGGGCTAGTCTGGTTTTTGTGGCTTCCCAGGTGGCACTAGTGGTGAAGAACCCACCTGCCAATGCAGGAGACATGAGAGACACAGGTTTGATTCCTGGGTCAGGAAGATCCCCCATGGTAGGAAATGGCAACTTGCTCCAGTATTCTTGCCTGGAGAATCCCATGGACAGAGGAACCTGGTGGGCTATATAGTCCATGGGGTCAAAAACAGTAGGACAGGACTGTAGTGGCTTAGCATGCACACAGCCTGGTTTCCAGCTGGGGACTCCTGGGGGGAGTGAAGGTGAATTGAAGTACAACCAGAACCTGATGATGTTGAAGTAAAGCCCAGTGGAACACGAAGACGCAGAAGAAGGACTGGGCATCACTGCAGCCTTGACATTTGCTGAGCTCCAGGCTTTCCTGGTGGTGCAGCTTGAAAAGAATCTGCCTGCAGTGTGGTTCAATCCCTGGATTGAGAAGATCCCCTGGAGAAGGGAATGGCTACCCACTCCAGTATTCTGGCTGTAAAATTCCATGGACTGTATACTGTATAGTTCATGGGGTCGCAAAGAGTTGGACACAACTGAGTGACTTTCACTGCCCTAAGTCACATGCTCCACCAAGGCCTGTATAAGGGGAGATGATCAGCTCATCACGGAACAAGTTGGTCCCAGTCCTGTTTGTCTCTGGACACCTTGCAGCATCCTGAACGAATTTTTCCTTCCCTTCCATTCTCTCCCCTTCCTCTCCTCTCCTCTTCCTTCCTTTCTGCTCAAACCCAGACCTTTTAATCCTGCCATTCATTGATTTGGCCAGCTCAGTTCTGGATGCGCAGACAGGCTTGGAGCAGGCAACCCTAGTACTGTCAGTCAGGAAGTGGAGAATTTCTAAAAGCCTCCACCAGGGGCTGCCCAAGCTCTGGCTTCAGTGGTGATTCACTTCCTTACAACAACATAAAGACCAGGGGTCCCCAACCTTGGGATCCAATGCCTGATGATCTGAGGTGGAGCTGATGTAATAGTAAAAATAGAAATAAAGTGCACAGTACATGTAATGTGCTTGAATCATCCTGAAATCATCACTTCCCCCATCTCCCACTCCACCCCCAACCATCGGTGGAAAAATTGTCTCCCACAAAACCGGTCCCTGGTGCCAAAAAATTTGCGGACTGCTGATTACAGTCGAAGACACACACTTCAGACAAAACAGAAAAGCCTAATTGCATGGAGTGAAGTATGACTGCTTTTCCCCCACATTTGCCCTGCATGCATGGGAACATGGAGGTTCTATTTGGTCACCCCCTTCCTCCTGGTTTTCCTCGTTCCTCTTCCATCTAGGGAGGATTTCTACATATTCCCTCAGATAGAGCTTTACAAAGAGCCTCAGGGAAGGGAAATAAGGAGGTCTCAAGGAGGGAGGAGTCTCACAGTCCTCCCTCCTTGAGACCTCCTTATTGGGGAGTGGGGGGCTTCCTGCTTGAAGGGAAGGGCTGTAGGGCAGCCCCAGGACAGTCTAGGGGCATTGCACACCTGCACTGTCAGCTGCTGACATCTGGGTGTTTCTTGCAAAGGGGATCCCACAGCAGGATGGCCAGGGCAACCCCCACTCCTTCTGCACCTCTCCAATGAAAGTGGAGCTGGGAAGCAGCGTGAGGCCTGGGTTAACGTTCCTTTGGGGCCCCTCTCATAGGTGTGCCATGCAACACTCCTCAGGTGCAAATGGGTCCATCCACAGAAGGAACAGCTCAAGACAGCTTGAAAAGCAGCACTTTTCAGGGGAAAAACTGAAGTGTGGAAGAATTCTTCAGCCATACAGCAAATTATCACGTGCCTTGTCAACCAGGTGTCCTCCTGTGGTTAGTAGTTTATGCCAGAAAGGTAGCAAGGGGAACAACTGGCTTGGTGAGAAAAAGAAAGCCCTCATTTTCTATGGCAGTACGAATACTAAAAATATCAAGAATTTAAATTGTCTTCACCAGGACATGATTTCCTTATATACTGCATGCTGTTATCTGTGTTTTACTTGAAGAAATGGGGCACTGGGGAAGCAGCCGATATCATCCCTTGTGTATGCGGTGCAACATGACTTTTCTGCAACATCATTTAAAGTCTATCAACATTGGAAACTTCTCTAAGAATCTCTAAGGGACCAAAAAACAAAGACACAAAAAAAGCACTTGGGTGGAAGGCATACCAGAGAGGATTCTCACTAAAGGGCAGGTGTATTCACAGGCAAAATGCAGCTTGCAAAAGTTCTCAAAGCTGGCATTTCTCTCTGTTGAATTTTGGAAGCCAAGTGTTGCCTTTGAACCCCAGAAAGGAGCAAAAAATTGAAACTCCCAGTCCTAGCCTTGACCTTTTGCCCTGGGCAGAAACCACCCACTGACAAATGTGACTGGCCCTGACTGCCTGTTTGCTTCCAGCTAGTTGCCTGTATCCCACCTCTGTGAGTGATGGCACATGAGGTGGGCGCTGATGGGGCAGTGATTGTTGGCTCTGCCTTCAAATAGATGTGATTTCAATCTTAGCTCCCCAGGGTGGTCCTGACCCGCTGCTAAATTTCCCTTGCTGCATCAGGAAATATGAATTCCCACAAAGAGATGACCTAAGGGTCTGCTCCCAGCATCCAACAGGTACTCAATAAGCAGGGACTATGGGGAGCAGGCTCTGTTCACCTGAGCAGACACTAGCCAGTGGAGTTCCAGACCCTGGCCTACCCGAGCTCCAGCCTCCCTGGGGCACAGCTGCAGCGATGGTGCCAGCTGGGCCACTGAAATGTTTCTGGTTCTGAAGCCACAGCCTGTAGCATGGGGTGCTTCTAACTATGAGCAGGGGAACTCTGGTCTCCCATTTCCAGTGTCACTTGTCTTCTATGCCAGTCAGTTCAGCTGCTCAGTTATGTCCAACTCTTTGTGACCCCATGGACTGCAGCACATCAGGCTTCCTTGTCCATCACCAACTCTTGGAGCTTGCTCAAACTCATGTCCATCGAGTCAGTGATGCCACCCAACCATCTCATCCTGTCACCCCCTTCTCCTCCTGCCTTCAATCTTTCACAGCATGAGGGTCTTTTCCAATGAGTCAGTTATTCGCATCAGGTGGCCAAAGTATTGGAGTTTCAACTTCTGCATCAGTTCTTCCAGTGAATATTCAAGACTGATTTCCTTTAGGATTGACTGGTTTGATCTCCTTGCAGTCCAGGGGACTCTAAAGAATCTTCTCCAACACCACAGTTCAAAAGCATCAATCCTTTGGTGCTCAGCTTTCTTTATGGTCTGGTGCTCAGCTTTCTTTATGTTCTGACTCTCACATCCATACATGATGACTGGAAAAACCATAGCTTTGACTAGACGGACATTTTTCGGCAAAGTAATGTTTCTGCTTTTTAATATGCTGTCTAAGTTGGTCATAGCTTTTCTTCCAATGAGCAAGTGTCTTTAATTTCATGGCTGTAGTCACCATCTGCAGTGATTTTGGAGCCCTCCCCAAGATAAAATCTGTCACTGTTTCCATTGTTTACCCATCTATTTGCCATGAAATGATGGGACCAGATGCCATGATCTCAGTTTTTTGAATGTTGCATTTTAAGCCAGCTTTTTCACTCTTCTCTTTCAGTTTCATCAAGAAGCTCCACAGTTCCTCTTCACTTTCTGCCAGAAGGGTGGTGTCATCTGCATATCTGAGGTTACTGTTATTTCTCCTGGCAATGTTGCTGTGTAAACAGCAAGCTGCTTAAAAACAGTCCCCAGAACTCCAGAGGGACAGGATAGCAGGCTGGAGGCAAGGTGGCATGGAACACTTTTTTTTTTTTTTTTTTTTTGCCCTTGTCAGCCAGTAGTAGGTACCGAAAGCAGATGAAAGACCCTGGCATAATTTTCCTGGTTCTCTTCCCCATAATATCTTTGAGCACCAAATTTATCCCAGCCTTTCAACTCATAGAACCCTCCCTGCTGTCCTAGCAACTGTGCACTGTTACTGTACCGAGCATAGAGATGTGAAAACTGAGGCTGGAAAAGGGTCATCACTGGCTCAAGATCTTAAACCCTGGCCTCTGAGCCACAACGCCACAATGCAAAGGACAAACCCAGGCAAGGACACTGATCTGAGCTGCTCAGCCCTGTGCTGGGAGGCTGATGGCCATACACCCTCACAGATAACTGGGGTACCTGGAGGGTCACCAGGGCACAGAAGCCAGGGTGGGCATTCAAGAAACAGCTTCCTGATTATGGGCTGATGGAAAACCACAATTTTGCTCAGGGAAAACATGGTCTTTGTAATTTAGGGTCCAGGTTAATCCTAAGAATATGATTAGCTACCAAGCATGTTGCAAGTGAGGCCCGGGTGCCACTCCCTGAAGGCAGCTTTCCATCCTGTCCAAAGTTAATGCACAGGCTTCTCCGAGACAGAGGGGGCCGCCCAGCAGGGCAAGCAGCACCAGCAGCAGCACAATGCCCTTTCTGCTCGTCTCCTCTACCTGCTTTTCCTATCAGTGCTTGAGAAGTGTGCTATGAAAGCAAGTCAACGAGGTGAGCCTAATGCTGCTGAGCTTCCAGTGTCATTGCCTGTATCTCAAAGCCAGACACTCCTGAATCATGTTAACACCCCAGAATTGTGTGGGTGGACCCAGGTTTTGTGGGTCTGTACTGGGAGACCGCACCAGGCTCTGGATGTCCTGAAACAAGATGGTGGACAGGTGCCCAGAATTACAAACTAGTGAATACATGTGCTTGCCAAGGCTCCTTCCTCTTTTTAGCTCTAGGTTCCTCCCATTTCTACCACAGAAGACCACGGCTGGCACCAAAAGCTTTCACATCCTGAGGCAGTTTGGCAGATGGTGGGGTGTGTAGTCACCCAGGTTGACCTGGGGCTGGCCCTCAGTCCTGCCTGTCCCAGGAAGGGCACCCCTGCAGGCTGAAGGCTGGAGGAAGGTAACACATGCAGCACCCCTGGGCCTCCGTCAGTCCTCTGAAAGTGTTGGCTCTTACTGGGGCTAGGATCACTTGTGCCTAATGCTGTCCAAAAGCCTTGGGGGCCACAAGAGTTTAGGGATTTAGAAATCATTAACAGGGAGGCAGAGATCATCAACACCCTGGCAGGGGCTGGCAAACACACTGACATGGCTGCAGCGAACAATGAGACTGTTACTACCAAGTGGGCTACATAGGGAAAACTCGGCATACTGTAGATAGCTTCTTCATATCATCCACTTTTGGATTTACTAACAAAAGTGTTTAGGTCAAGCTGGTGAAAACACTTGGCTGCTGAAGTGTTCTGGGAGACGGAATGGTGAAAAGCAGATCATGGACCTGAGGCAACATGCAGATGTTGACTCCTGCAGTTCAGGGAAGAAGCTCCCAGCTTTATGGATTCCTGGTCATGCTACAGCCCCCAGTTCACAAAGCCTGTCAGTTTGACTCAGCTCACAATGCCTTCTGTCCCCAGGGGTTACTATATACATCTTTGCTCAAAATCCACCAATAGCCCTCAAGTCCCAACCCAGGCCACATCCTATAGGACCTTTGGGACTGGGGGCTGATGGTGTCCATGTTCTCCTCCTTTCCAAGTCGGAGGTTCTTCACTGTCTGCCTGTCTCCCAGCTGCAGGCTTCAAGGCGCAAGCGGGCATTCCCACTCATTCTGGGGAAAGCTCTCTTGGGAAAAGAGATGCCTTTTCCACCACTATTCATAGTAGGTGCTTTCTGGTTTACAGATTGCTTTCATGTGAACCATCCGGTGACCTCCTCACTCCCATCACATACACTGAGAAATAGGATTACTCCTAATGGGGACATTTCACACTGTGCTCATCCTTCAGATAAAGAAATGGAGACTCAGAGAGGGAGTGATTTGCTGAGACTCACACTCCGGCAGTGGTGATGCTGCGGATTAATCCAGGTTTGAGATGGCAGAGCAGAGTGTGTGTTTCCTCTCACAGTGCCTCTGTGGAGGACCAGAGTCTGCCCAGCCTACCTGGGTAGCATTACACATACCAGCACGCAGCCTTGCCTCTGCAAGCAATGGATGAAACTTCACAGCACATCAGAGTCTGTAGAAATCCTTTGCCAAAGCTCCCTCTGGGGACCTGAACTGATGGTGTCAGGCTGGGGGCCCTCTATAAACTCACCTGCTCCAGCTACACACCTGGGCTCAGTTCCCTCCATGGGTCTGACACTTCTGGGGGCCCTTCCTCATTTCCCAGCCAACGAGACCCTCTTCACTACAAGACCCAGCCCAGACAGCTCAGATGGCCCTCCCATCTAAAAACCCCACCATAGTCCTTTGATGTGAGTCAGTGGTTGGTTCCCACTTTTCATGCTCCCCAACCTCTGCCCTTCACACGTCTGCCTAGAAGATGCACTCCAGGCTCCCCATCTCCCAGCCCTGAGTGATGCAGGGGTGAGTGGACACCTGACACCCTGCATGGTGGAGGAGCCTCTTGTAGGTCAGGTGTCCTTGGACTTGAATGCATTTTACCTTGTGAAGTCTGGCACCCAGACTTGCCCTCTCCCATCACGCTGTGCTTACACCAGAGCTAGCAGATGGCTGGATGGCCAGAGCACTGGATACAGTTCTCCTGCCCAACCCAGCAGTTGTCTGCTGCAAAAGATGCCAAGAGTCCCTCCCACCAGGCTGCGTGCAGGGCAGAGCATGGTGCCACCCAGCCAAAGGCACTTGGAGTCCTGTGTGTACACACAGCAACCGCTCAGGTACCAATTCCTTTTGTCAGTTCTCCTTCTCAGTCAATAGTGATCACAAGCCTCAGGCACTGTGAGGGCCCAGCCACCGGGGCCCGCCGTGGACACCTCCAATGCCTGTCTGTGCTCTGCACCTCCCGACAGGCTGGCAGGAACTGTCAGGTCAACATCGCAGGTGCAGGGATGCCCTTCCCACCTCTGCCTGCTCCTTGTCCCCTTGGTGGTAGGTCCCCAGCCAGCCTCCGGCACCAACTCCCCCCTACCCCACCCCCGGGAATAGCTTCACGAAGGACCCATCCCGAGGAGGCTGGCCCTGGAGTGGTCTGAGGAGAGGTGATGAGATGGGGCCTTGGTACGGGGTTGACGTTCCCTGCCTCACTGATTATGAGGACCCATCCTGTACACTCAGCCCTGGGCTCAAGGCCACAGCCCAGCTGCTAGAACTTGTGCTGGGCTGGCAGGGGGAGAGGAATTCCCTGGCAGGTGAGAAGATCCAGGTGTGTGGAATGTGGGGGCAATAGAGGGAAGTGACTGCTTTGCTGCCCGCAGGAGGATGAGCAGCTCAGGGTGAAGAACAGTAAGAACAAAGGTGGGGCCCAGGGTCTCCCCAGTAGCTGACAAAACCTCAGGCAGTGAAAAAACATTGGCCCAGAATTCAACAGGAGTGGCTGAACCTCAAAGACACTGAACGTTCTGCCAAATCAGGCCTGACCCGCTGGCATCAGAGGTCCTCTTGGGAAAACCTGCATCCCTGACATGAGGGCCAGGGAAACCGGGAGGCAGGCCCATGAAGACTGGGACTCCCCAGACGTCTCTGAACTTCAAAGCCTGTGGCAGCAGCCCAGCCACCCACCCCCATAAAGAGCTGGTGACCCCCTACCTCCACCCCCAAGGGAGCAAATGGCACTGGAGCCCTCCCTCAAGGGTGCCCAGGAAGCTTCTGTCCCAGGAAGCAGAGGAGCTGGCCACCCTGATCTGCTGTGGGACACACAGCACTACCAGCAGGAGAGCCCAGGAACCATGGAGAGAGCTGGTCACCTACTGCCCGGCCACCAAGCAGAACAAAGTCACCACACAACACAGGCCAGGCTCACTGGGCCTGGTGATCAAGGAGATGGACAACACCCCTCCCCCCATCCCCACTGCCCAGGGATTGCAGCAGAGGTCGTGGGCTTGCACTGAGTGGTCAGGAGCCAGGGGCCATGACAAGCGCTGCCACCGCCTAGAAGGCCAAACCCACAGAGCAGGGCAGGTGGTCAGTACAACATGGCCTCCTGGGGGCTCGATGGATGGGCAACAGACCAAGGTACAGTCCAAAATGACAGTGAGACCAAGGGCAGCCACCCCAGTAAATGGATCAAGGTCCCTCTCCCAGGTTCAGCCCCCAAGCCAGTTCTCAGACCTGGAACTGAGGAACATGGGTGGGCTGGGTCCCCAGGGGAAGGACGCTGCCACACCACAGCAGACAGACACAGGAACGATCCCAGTCCCTCCCAAAGGGACCTCAGGCTCTGCATTGGTGACCCCACATCAGGGAGGTGGGACAATCAGACGGGTGGAGGTTGCCAGACACAGGGACAACCTGATACTGATGTGAGAGACCCAGTTAACTCTGACTCTGCAGCCACTTTGGGAAGACCCCCTGGGCTGGGCTTTCTGACCAGAGGGGATCAAGGGGCAAGGGACACAGGGCCAGTCCTGAGGATTTGTGAGTCAGTCTTGAACTGAGAGGGCCTGGAATGCAGTATCCCCGAGAGCCAGGTGCAGGGCTTAGTGAGACGTCTGTCGAGGAGTCCTTCAGAACCTGGGGGAACATGTGATGTGAGGGAAAGACAGTAAGGCCAAATGGAAACCCTGTGTGAACTCCAGCGAGTAAAAGAGAAACACAGAGAAAATAGAGGGGATACACGCCCCACTCGTGAACTGGAGAACCTTCTCACCTCTGGTGGTGCCTCGTGGGCATCCCCTGCTTCTGACTCCTTACACCCTCCCTGTGCTTGGCCAAGTCACCATGGTGGGCATGCAAGTACTCAAAGGGTAGCTAGACAGGGCTCCCGCCCAGAGCATCAGTCCACTCACTGAAGTCCTCTAACCATGGATATGGGATGGCAATGCACACTCCAGATCGCCCTCCTTGCTCCTCAATCTCGCAAATTAAACAGTTGGATTGGTTCAGTGGGCCACAGCCTGCTGTCCGGAAGCCCCCTCCAGTGCTGGGGTGCCTGGGGCCCGGGTCATGGCCAACCTGCACAGACAGAAGACAGTGAAGAGCACATAGACCCCAGAGCTCTGGAGTGATGGAGATGCGCAAACCAGCATCTCCCTCTCCCGGGTCAGATGTGATATAAAGGCCTGCGATGTGAATGCGAGTGGGGTAGCACCAGAGGCTCACAGAAGCTCCTGAGGTCCCTCTGGGCGGGACTCTATCCCCTGGGCAGTTAGCACCCGAGCAGCAGCAGCAGAGTGGCCACCCGTGTCCGTAGGTCCCATGTGTGCCGCATCCTCTCAAAGAACTGCAGAGGAACTGAGATGAAATTAGATGAAATTAGAAACACATCCAGTTCTCAGGCTGGCCCCTCCATCTGGGCCATATGGAGAGAGGTGTGGTCAATGGGAGCTGCCCTGGGAACAGAGGGGAAGTAAGTCTGGCTGACTTCCCAGAGCTACACAGCTGTCCCTGGGCTTGTCCAGCATGCGGAAGTCAAGGCCCAGAACTAAAGCTAGGCAGGGACCAAGGGACTGACACGGATGTGAAGGAGCCCTCTCAGGGGCAGAGTGCTGGACGCCAGGGAAGTGTCTCCTTGAGGACTGCTCACCCCAGGTGCCAAGCCTGGGGGTGGACGGCAGCCCCCATTGGGAGGGCCTGAGGGACATGCACTGACCTTTGGGGCACTTATGGCTCCAAGAGACCAGGTGACTACTGAGTCTGTCACTAGCCTGCAAACAGAAAAGGACGAATCTGAATCACAAACAACCAGGGCAGGATGAGCACCCAGACCCCAAAAGAATGCCCACAACTCGGCACAAAAAGGACACACAGCTCAGTGGAGAGATGGGCAACAGGCATTTCAGAGAGGAAACCATATCGGCCAAGGAGGACACGAGGGAAACCGAGAATCTGGGTTGAGCCCGTCCCAGGTCAGTGCTGCCCGCAAATACATAGCAGGAGCAACGTGGAACCCACACCAAGCCTCAGAGACCCAGGTGGGGTGAGAGGCAGCACTCCCCATGGCTCAGTCCTCACATCTGGGCATGTGAGGAGAGCTGGGGCCAGCAGCAAGGAAGGGACACATGTGGAGAAATGCCACGGAGCAGGGCCTCACAGCTTCCCCATCAGCAGCTACACGTCATAGGTCACCAGTTCACTGGGCAAGGTCTCATTCAAAACCAGGATTTGGAGGAACAGCAGCAGCCCACAATCTGTTCACAGGACTCTCCCTCATGATCTGAAACCACTACCAGGAGGTTCTGGGGTTTCTGGAGGCAGCTGGTAACCACTCTTCAGGTGAAGAGCGGGATACCAGAACGAGGGAGTTGGGTGTGGTGATCACTTGGGTCCCTGCAGTGCTGAGGCCTCAGATCCAGGAGGCAGCCTCTTCCCCCTCAACTCGTGTCTGGGAGGCTTCTGCAAGGAGAGAGCTGGCTGCATGCTGGAAAAAAAAGCTCTGCTCTGACTCAACATTCCCATGGCAACAGCTGTGTGGGTACCCGGCTAACAGGAACCAATGAGACACCAACCTTGCCTTCCTGATACTCGGCGACCCTCAGGGGCCCAGACTCGTGTACAACAGCCACAGCCTGAGAGGAAGAGGGGGAGACAGGAGGCAGCAGGAAGATGCAGGGTGCCCCAGAGCTCCCAGATGAGAGCACCTGACACTCGGGCAGATGGAGGAATGGATGTTACAGTCGTCCCTGGAAGGAGGACAGTAGGTTGTCAGGGAAAGAGGAGCCAGTGGTCTAGGGGCAGAACTGCTCTGCCCCTGGTCTGTGACCTCACATGAGCCCCACCTGCCCCCTGCAAGCCACCCCCACCAGGCTCTGACCCTGCACGGTTTAGCTGCTTGTCCATGGTTCCCTTCCTGGTGGGGCCCAACCACAAGTTCATGGAGGGCTGCTGACTGACTGTGGCGGCCCGTGGATCCTTCCAGAGTGGCAGTGTGAGGGGAGGAGTCATTTTCTCTTGTTCCCTGTGGGGTCTCCTGGTCTGTAAATCACTATCACTCCTGGGGGATGGGTTTCTGTGCTGCGTGCTAAGGCATCATGGAGTCCCTGTCCCAGCCTTGTGAGGACAGGCCAGCTGCTGTGATGAGCAGAACCCACCCTGACGGAATCTACACGCGTGTTTCTCATCAGTTGGGCCCTCCTGGATCCCTGTGGTCTCAGGTCCCTGCAGAGGAGAAGACTGGTAACTTGGTGTTCAAAACGTCTTGTCACAGGTGATTTTCTCCCTGTTCCTCTCCTCCTTGTGCAGGTGAAGACACCCAGACAAGCAGGCAGAAGAGTGTTTTCTCCTCTGGCCACCAAGCAGACACTCTCTGCTTTGATAGGTAGGAGCACTTGCAGCCCCTTCTTGCTCAGGGATCCCACCCATATAGCTGAGATTCAGTGGCACCCAGGAGGGAGGGGTTGGGTTGGCTGAGAAACTGAATGACGGAAATTGGGATCCAGTCACATACCCCAGTAGAAGACATAGTAGCAGCCAAGCCCCAAGGGTCGACCAGGCTCCCTGGTAACTCACCCAGACCCAGTGAAGAGGGTGACCCTTTGTCACCCAGCAGGTGGGGAAAGGTTCAGCGGGATGATGATGCTCGGGGCCAGCCAGTGCGTGAGGACATGGCACCCTTGCCTGTGGTTGGGGGAGTGGACACAGGGGAGCCTTTGCAGAAGGCCATTTGCTGGTGTGTGTCAGCACCTCGGGTGTGTGCCCTGTGCCCCGGGCCTCCTCCTGCACAGCCCTTCAGTCAGTGAGTGTGTGGTCACATCGAGTGGCTGTATTGCCAGAATGAGTTTTCCCTTCTCTTCCATCAGGAGGGAAGTGTCAGTAACTTGTGGGACCCCCAACACTGGGAGGTATAAACAGACACTGTGTAAGGTTGAAAACAGACACATGAAGTTGTGCAAACATGGAGCAGTGTGCCTGAGGTGCTGGGAGTGGAAAAGTCATCCTCCCACTCCCCTCTTGCCACTGAGAAGAGATGTCTGGACAGAGCTGACCCTCTGTCTTCATTTTCCGGCAGTTGCGTCAGGATCACACAAGCTGGTTGGCTCAAACTATGAACCATGCTGGTTCAGGAGACCAGCAGCTGAGGCTGAGGTGTCAACTGACATTGGCTCTCGTGAGGGCTGTGGAGAGAGTCTGTCCCATCTCTCCCCCATCATTTCCGGGGGCATTGCTGGCCATGGTGGGTGCGTCTGAGCTTGAAGAGCTCCACCTTCCTCTTCAACCCAGAAGAGCTCCACCTTCCTCTTCATCCCAGTTCTTCTGTGTGCCTGTCTGTCTCTAAATCTGTCTTTTGTATGGGGACAGCCATCCTGTTAGAAGAGGGACCATCCTAATGAGCTCACTGGACCTCCATCAGCTCTGTGAAGGCCTTTCCTTCATCTGTAAGGTCACGCTGAGGTACTTGGCATTGAGACTCCAGCACCTGAATCTGAGGGGACGCAATGTTTTCCTCATGCCCTACAAAGGTTCTGAGGTAGGAACACACTGAATGTTCCAAGGATGGAAGGATGGCCTTTATAGTTCCTGGGGGTGAATCCAGGGGCGAGGGGCAGGCCGCCAGGGCAGGAGCCAGATCACGTGGGGCCTCGTGGGCCTGTGAGCACTGTGGCTCTGCTGTGCTCGGGGCAGGGAAGGCCCAGGAGGCTCTAGGCTGGTTCCTCTGGGACTTTCCCCTGTCCTCAGAGCCACATGGAAATGGAGGCTCCCTGCGAGGTGCTGAAACCCTGCTGAGGTTCAGGCCTGTGGCTCTGCTCCTCTGCCTGCCCCTTGTCCAGTGAACAGTGACCCCCCTCTAGGTACAGGGATAGAAGTGAGGATGGAGGTGCATGTGGTCAGATCCCCTGCATTCATGGGCTATCTCTCTATCCCTTGGGCCTCCTCAGTCATTGAACAAGATGACTGTAATCTAGCGGGTTATTTGAGGTTTGAATTCTGTGATCCCTGCATGGCACTGTCCCAGGCCCTGGCAAGGACATGGAGCTCCCCTGTCCCATTAGTTCCTGCTCTCCTTCATTCTTTCTCTAGCTCTGTGCAGGGGCTGGGGCATCTGCTGACAGTGGAGACCGTGGTGTGGGAAAGGCTGGGAAGAAGATGGCTCCCAAAGGTGTGGGACCCAGGGCCAAGGCCAGATTGGTTAGCATGGATCTGCACTCAGTAGCCCTGGGCTGAAGTGGGATATCTGCAGAGCATGGGCAGGGTTGGGGGCTGGGGAGCTGAGGGGTGAGGTGGAGGCTGGGAGTGGGGGAAGCCAAGCCCAGGACTGTGTCTGTCAAGAGGACTGTGTCTGTCTACTGTGCTGGAAGAGGACAAGAGCCTGGCCACTGGGCTGTGAAGCCAGGGGACCCACGCTCCCTCCTCGGTGCTCCCAGAGTTTCGAATCCCCTCTGTCTTGGAACTCACCTCGTGCCTCTCTCCCACTGTTCTGCCCTCCTTCCTGACCTCCCCACAGACTGCATGTGATGGATGGGTCCTCTGGGTCACCACCCCCTGTCAGCAGACCACATGGAGATGGATGGAAGGAGCCAGCCTTCTGTGACCCTCCCCTCTGTGTCAGCAGGCTTGGAGGATGCTCGGACACATGAGGCTGATGTCTGGCCCAGGGCTGTGAGCTTGGAGGCCTCTGTGTCAGGTTCCTGGCCTTTGTGGTTCTGTGTTTCTGCAGCCACATGAGGCCATGGGAGCCTGGGGAGATGAAGTTCAGCTGTCTGTCCTCCCGACAGCCTTCCACGGGTTTCGTCTTAAACAGTGTTTAGATCCTGGAGATGTGGTGGCAGCCCATCCTATGCAGCCACTGGCACTGTATCCTAGCAGCCCACATGGCACACTGGGACTGGGAGGACGCATCCTGGCGGGAGCTGCTGGAGCAGATGCTGGGGATGAGCCCCGCCCAGATACAGGCCTTGCTGTGGGATGGGGACAAGTTCGGCCATGGAGTGATCATGGGCAACTGATTCCCTGCCCCGTGCTGCCTGCACGGCCCCCGGTGCTGCCCTGGATCTCAGCTGGGTTGTGCTTGTTTGTTTTCTGTTGAACCGTTTGGTGGGGGAGTGGGGTGGGGCTGGGGTTTCTTCAGAGGGGCAGCGAGGGTTCCCGGACTGGGAAACAGTGGCCCCAGGTGCCTGATCACCACTTTGGGCCTCAGTCCCCGTTTGTGCTCTGAAAGGTGGGTCCATATCTGCACATGGCACCTGTCTCTGTGAGTGTACATATGTCTGTGTGTGTGTGTCCCCATGTGTATCTGTCTGCCCAGCAGAGACCATGAGAGGCACCACAGCACCCAGCCTGGGTTCCCTAACCCCACTGCCTGCAGCCAGGCCTGAGAAAGTCCCCTGACTCCCCAGGGGTGAGGCCCCACAGCAACACCTCTCTGCTGGTGAGTCGCTTGGGGACCTGATGTCCGCAGGCTCCCCACCGGGGGCCCTCCTGCTCTGTCCCTGCAGCCTGCAGTGGGCAGACTGAGAGCTGCCCATGGCCTGGTGGGTTCGTGGAGCACCAGGCCTCTCCCTTTCATTTGGCTCTCTCTCTTGCTTGGCCTCACCCCGAATTCCCTTTGCTGAGCTGAGCCCATCTGAAATGCTTAGCCAGAGGACCCAGTTCACCCTGGTTCCTCTCCATGATACGGTCTTACTCTCTAGCAGGCATGACTTTGAATCACCTTGTTCTCTTTCTGTGTCCTGTCTTTGCACACAGGTCTGGTGGACATTGGGGACACTTTTCTGTGCCCAGAAAACATAGGTCATGACGAGGTGAAGGAGCTGGAGAATCAAGCCCTGCTACCAGCCCTGGGACAGAAGTACCTGACTGTGCTTACCAACCCCTGCTGGCTGCTGCAGCCCATCCCAGGGTGGGCCGGAAAGGACATGTTCCAGGTGGACATCCCTGAGCACCTGATCCCCTTTGGTCAGGAGGCCTGTCCAGACTGGGTTCCTAAGAGGAAGGTGACCAAGAGACCAGCTCATGGTGACACTATCCAGTTGCCACCAGGCCCTGGACATGCCCATCTGGTTCAGTCTGAATCGGCCCCACCCTGGGGTGCACTGCCCACTTTGTATGGGGTCTGGGTCCAGGACTTCCCTCATGCTGTGCTGCTCTGGCCTCAGCGAGAGTCTCCAGGGCTTTGACCTTTACGAAAACATGATGTCCCCACTCATTTTGGCCCTGCTAGGTCTGGGCGGTTGAGAGAAATGTGTTGTTAGGAAACCGGTTAGTGTTTTTCCCTCTCTGTTTTGGTTCAAACTCCCCAATGTTGGAACAGTGTCCAGAGGTGATGGGGGAAGGCTGGGGGCTGGGCTGAGCATCAGCAGCCGGTGAGGACTCTGTCAGGCAGAGAGGCCCACAGGCCCAGAAACAAGCCGTGGTTTGTCCTTGCAGGTGACCCTTACCCTGCTGTAAAGTGTCCCTTGGCTCACAAAATGTGTGTGTTGAACACAGTGCCTGGCCACTCTGCATCCAAAGACAGGCTCCTAAATACACCTGTGAGGGCAGAGTGGCAAGGGCTGGTATTCACCTTGGGGAAATCTTGTACTTGTCTTTGGGGTCATGTGCTTGTAAGGCCATTGGCGGGTGAGGTGACACTGCTTTCCAGTGAGCCGGCCCTGGATCAGGAGCTGGAGATGCTCAGCTGCTGATCAGAAACTTGTGGCATCATCGGGGAACCCAGGAGGAGCCCCTTCTGCTTCAGGGTGCATGACTCATGGAAGGTGACAACCCCAAGGTCAGGAGCCCGGTTGAGCCGTCTGCTGAGGGGCAGCCAAGGCCCAAGGCAAACCATCTCTCAGCCAGGGACAAGCCTGAGCTGAACTGGCCTCACGGCTCACGAGCTGCATGCACCCTTGGCCGTGTGTGAAATGCTGCTGCTTCAGATGGAAAGGGACCATGTGGACTGGACCAAAGCTTGCCTGGGGAGTGGGCTTCCAGCCTCATCTGGCTCACCCAGTGCCATGTGAATAGCATGGACAGACAGAAAGAACACAGACTTGCAGCTCTCTTTTGATTCTTTATCTACTCCTGTGAAATTTTGCTGTACTTTATTAGAGCCAGAAATAGATTTTTTATTACGAGAGTGCTTTTGAGTATCCCTAGGGACCTGGCAGCTCAGGGATTGGGGTTGTCCTTGAACTGCTCACGGAGGGCACACTTGTAATCTGAGGACTCTTCCTGCTCCTCCTCCACCTCAAGGGCCTCATTTGGGGCCATGACTAAAAGGGCCGCCATCAGGATGGAGTAACAGGTGTTGTACAGAGTCATCACCGAACCATAACCTGGATACTCTGGGGGGCTCTTGGGCAGTTCCCCTGCACTGTCCCTTTCAGCGGTAGCTAGGAGTACAGACGTGCCATTGCTGGATGTACCCTCTCCACTGGGGTCGCCCTGTTCACTGGAGAGATGGTTTGCCCTAGCCCACCCGGCTACACTGCCCGTAGACCAAAGGCCAGAGAACACATGTGAGTGCCGGCTGGGGCTTCCATGAGCAGTTGGGTTTCCATTCTGAACTTTCTTGTCAGCCTCTTGGGTGGACTCATTGTGATGGAATCGAGGAGAGCGTCTGGTCACCATTGCTCACTTCTTTTTCTTCGGCGTAGTTGTTGCTCCATTGACGGGCTGAGCAGTTGTTCTGGGGTAGCCTTTTCTCTGGATGTTCTGCAGGAGGAGAGGCTTGTCTCTTTGAAAGTTGGAGTTGTGATAAATCTGAAAGGAATTATTTTAGCCATCGTGTGGGAGAAGAGCCCCTCCTCGCCGCCCTCCACTCTACCACCATCCCAGCCTTGCCTAACTATGGAGACAAAGTCTTCATTCCTGGCAGGTTATGAGGCCCTAGCATGTGTGCTCTCTACAACTTCCTTGGGCCTGGCCTTGCTTGAGGTTTTACTGGCCCTCCCTGACATCAAGTGGCCCCTCAGGGCCTGGTGTCACACCTGTGGATCGTGTCTAAGTGGACAGTAGAATAAGACAGGCCCTGCTTTCTCCTCTTTGTTTAACCACCCTCTCATGAGAAAAACCTTCTCCTGGGAAGTGAAACCCATTCAGCACTCAGCTCGTCTAGTCTAGTTTCCCCAGAAGGGCTTTCTATGTTACCATCATCCTGTTCTTCCCTGCAGAGTGATCCAAAGGGTGGATTTTACTGAACCCATACAGGTTCAGTTCACAGATGACACTCTTGATGCTGTCTTTGTCGAAGATCCTGTCCGTGCCTCTGTGCTGGAGGAACTCCATCTGGAAGAGATCTGTCTCGATGACCACCATGTCTCCCTCGTCATTCAAGCTCCCAGAGGTGAAGGCCGCATCCTCCATGATCCTCCAGAGCTTCCTGGGGAAGGACAGCCCAAGGACGGTGTTGTTCTCTTCCTCATTGGCTGTTTCTGGGTTCAGGCCCTGTGGGGGCAGGTTGTCTTGGGAGCCCGGATGTGGGCTCTCAGTTTGGTCACCCTGCTTCCCCAAAACCTCCCCTGAATCCACATTTGCATCCAGGGAGGAATCAGGGAGGTCCCCTGCTGTGGGCTCCCCATCAGTTGATGGGGCCAGTGGGGCTGCACATGCCTCATCTGAACTCTGACTAGCCATGGAGACAGTCTAGCTCAGGAACATTCACTGCAATACCAAAGCAGTGAACGCTCAGGGCAGAAAGGCCTCAGACCAGGATTGTGGTGCCCAATAAATACTGTTTGGAGAGTCTAGAATCTGTATCGTGGTCCAGGCAGCCAATTAAATGGTCAGCTTCCTTAATTGTTTAATGATGTCACAGAGGTGATGTGGAGAGGCAGCCCTGGCCCAGTGTGGGGGAGGGGCAAAGGGGATGGAGATGGGATTCCCAGTTTGTCTCTTGTCTGAAAGTACGGAAAAGTATGTTTCAGATTGCCTACAAAGGCTCCCATCTGTGGCCAGGCCCTGGATGGGTTGGCAAACGTGCTCCTGGCTCCATTCCCCTCACTAGCAAGGTACAGGCCTGTGGCTGGCTTCTGCTAAAGTTCTGGCGAGTTCTAGATCAGCTTCCACCAAGAGAGACCCCAGAGGTCAGATGGGCCCCTGGCGACTGTCCCTCCCAGAAGATGGGGTCCACAGTGGGCTGATTGGCCTAGCCTGAGTTGGTAGCCCCCCATCCTTCCCCCTTTTCTGGCTTTGCTCTCTTCTGGCTGGTGCTGCTGGTTGGTAGGGCCCACTCAGATGGCCCCAAAGTCAGAGTTCTGTTGTCCTGCCCCCACTGCCACCCAGGTCAAGCTCTCCCCAGTTCAGGGCTGTGCTCTTATCCAGGAGAGATCTCTTTCTGAGGCAGGGATGGGAGGGATCTGGCTCTTGTTGCATTGCCGTTGACCACAGGGTATAGGGAGTAGTAGTAGTTCCCCCTATCTGCTGAAGAATCATACAGAAACTCTTGTCACACTCCCTTGGGGGGAGGTTGGAGCCCAGAAAATCCAGGTGCCGACCCTTTCTTTCCTGGTCCTTGGATCCAGAATTCAAGGTCGTTAATTAGGCTTTAATTATCTTGATTGGTAATTTGGCCATCATAATCAAAGACTCAACCATTGTTGGCCTGCATGAATGAAAAGTGAAGGTTTGGGATGCGAAGACCAGCTGGGACCACAGGCAAGAGTGGCTCTTGCTTCCATTTCCTGGAGCATCTTGTGTCCTGCTGGGAACACTTCCGACACCCAAATCTCTAACAGTCCTCCAACTGGAAATGGAAGGGGGCTTCTCAATGATGAAGAATAGTGCTTGATTGTCAGAGACCCTGGCGTTTGGTCCTTCGGGTAGGGAAGACCCCCTGCGAGCAAGGGGGCATGGCAACCCACTCCAGTATCTTGCCTGGGAGAATCTCCATGCGACAGGAGGCCTGGCACCTACACGCAATGGGAGGTTGCAGGAGTCAGACAGGAACTGGGCAGGCAACATAACACTATGTCCATTTATTGTCTAGCTGGGAAAAGTTACTGTGTTGTTAGTTTATAAATCATACTTTTGGCTGATTAGCTGATTCCACATCCTATTGAGGTGGGCCTATCCTCTTGACATGCCCGCTGCGGCCACAAAGCCAGAACCGCATCCCACAGTGGGAGGGTGGAAGGAGTGTCTGGGGGCAACAATGTGGAGAGATTTCTGCCCTTGCATCACAGTGCAACAGGCTGCCAGGCCCTGCGACACTGTCGCTTTCCCCTTCAGGCCGCATCCTGCACCCAACACACGGGGGCTCCTCACACCCACTCGCCCTCCAAATGAAGAACTGATGGCCACAAGGCCTTGGGCATCTTCCCAGGACCACGTGCTGGGAGTGACGGCTGGGGTGGGCCTCAGAGCCCTGGCTCAATGAAAGAGTTCCTCTGGAGCCCCCGCGCTTTTCCGGGGCCCACGTCAGTCCACAGCCCGCCTTCCAACTTCTCATGCTTCACTTCTCAGTGCTACACGATGGCCTCTGAGGTGAGAAAAAAGCAGGCCTGCGGGAAGGAAGGGGACGAGGAGAACAGAAGCACTGGTGGGACCATCGCTCTGGGGGGTTGCTGGGGAAACTGACTCTGCGGGGCGCCGCGCATCTCTGTCCAGTCCCAGTGCCCCCTGCCCTGAAGGGTGGCTGCCCTGTCCGCTGCTGCCATTGGGGCTCCCTGCCCAGTGGAACTTGCCAGGCTACCAGCTCATCACTGAGCAGGAGGGAGGAGGGCCTGACTGTATCGGTCCGTGCCTAGTGGGATAAGGCCCCTACAGGAAAGCATCCTCTGATATGGGAAGGGAAGGTAACACAGGCAGACCCACTGAGGCTCCAGGTCTCCCCAGCTGCAACGAGGGGAGGGGAGCAGTCTGGAGGAACCTTTGGCTGTGGATGGGCCAGAGGGGGCTGGGCGGAGCCACCCAAGACAGGTGCAGGCAGAAAGCCACGGCTGAGATTTGAAGGCAGGCCTTGACGAAACCATTTGGGCCGAGGGCTTGTGTGTGCACAACACAAGTGTCCCAAGCCACAGCTGACAAAACCCCACCCTTGCGTGCCACCAAACCCCACTGCCAGGCCGCTGCGGTGGTGCCTGGAGAGGGGGACACGGAAAAGGCAAGCTCTCTCAGGAGCGCCAAGGTGAGGAAGGGCCCTGAATTGGGGAGTAGGGCAGGGAAAGCCACCTAAGCAGGCTGCCTTACAGATGCACGGCCTCGTCAGTCCCTTTTAGAAGAAGCGCCATGGGCCCACTGATGTTCACAGCCTCCAGGGTCGTGTCCTAGTCAGAGGAATCAACCTGAAGGAATGCTTTGTCAACCTATTTAGAAGAAGAAAGGCCATGGAGAAGCCCAAGTCGAGGCCTGGAGCTCATCCAGGCCGCCAGTCCTCAGTCAGAAAGGCCCCTGGGAGAGCTTCTTTCACACTCTCTTAGCTCTCCCCTTTCAGACACCAGGCAGTGGCCCTCACACAAGGCAAATGACCCTGCTAGTGGCAGAACTGGGAGACAGTGCCCTAGGGTCCTTGAACATGGGCCTTTCCAAGGTGCTGGTCTGATCCCTACATGGTGATGTTGAAGAACAGTGGCCCACAAATGCCAGAGTACACACATCTCCAAACCCACTGCTCTACTGTCCATGTGCAGTGAAGACTGGTGACTCTCATTCAGGTTTCCTCCAGTCCTACACCCCAATTCTCATCCATTTTCAAATATAGGTAACTGGGGGCTTCCTTTGGTCATATCTAGCTCAACAAGTCAGACTTGTCCCTGGGAGTGAGTGCGTATAAAAGAGGCCCCTTCAAAAGTGCCTAAGCTGTGAGCCAACAAAATCATTCATTGTACCTACCATCTGGGTAAGGGAGAACAGGTCCACAGTGGTGGTGGGCACAGGGGCAGGGGTGGAGAAGATCAGAGCTGGCCTCGAAGAGAACCAGTGAAGTTCTTGTTTACCACAGAACAGGCTATATGTTGAACCCTCAAACAAGTCCTTCAAAGGGCAAGTACCCACAGATACCCAAGTTGGACGTGGGAGGCCAGGACCGGGGGTAGCAGAAGCCCAACTACCCCACTGACAAAAGGAAACAGGACTTTTGAGGCAGTCTCCAGGGAGGCTGAATCCGAGGTTCTGGGAAGGGGATAGGAGAAGCACATGCAGGTGTTCCCAAAGTGAGCACTCTAGGGCCACGAGAGTGGTCTTTATGGGAAGAAATGGAAACTGAAGACAACAGCCTGTGATCTGCAGCGGGATGAGGTCTGGGGGTGGGCAGAGCTTGGAAGGTGCAAGCTCAGCAGAGCGCTAGAGTACCCTGCCACACAGCATCCTGGAGAGTCTGTGTCTCAGCTACTTGGGGGAAAGTTAAGTGGAACATGAGGTCGTTGC
>NW_017190075.1:0-15411 GCF_001704415.2 Capra hircus
TTGTCATAACTTATTGGAGAGTATATAACTCCATTACCAACTAGCAAGGGGGTACACTTTCTGCCCCTTGTGATGTCTCTGTCAGAAGCTTTCTCTATCTCCTTTATCCTTTAATAAAACTCTATTGCACAAAGCTCTGAGCAATCAAGCCTCGTCTTGGGCCTGGATTGAATTCTTCTCCTCCATATAGCCAAGAATCCCAGCATCTTTTCGTGGTTCAGCCAATATTTCATTTCCTCTGCAGGAGAGAGCTAGTGAGGTTAGGTCTGTCTGGAACATTCTTGGATCCTGTGGGGAAAATATCCTGTGCACACATCTGGATACTGGGCCTAGAGGCCAAAATTCGCATTTCTTTTCCCGGGAGACCTAACGTGGTGTGACTTAGCAACTGCTTGAAAATCCATCCCATTGCTGTTTTCCTCCTTCTGACAGAGCTAGCTTTGTTCCCTGCTTTGGGATATCTCAACCGAAGGGCCGGTCCATAGCTACTCGCCTGGGGCCCATTGGATGTGCAAGGTGCCCTCGACTAGGTGACCCTAGCATGGCACTCAGCCCGCTCAGAAACACTCCCGAGGCTTCTTTCTCATGGGAAGCACTGCTCCAACCTAGGAATGTGTCTGCAATGCTTGGAAAGTGCAGTGAGACACACAGCCCTGACTCTGCAATTGAGGCCCTCAGAGCAAGCCTGCAGCTCTGATGTCTGAGAAGCAAAACACTTGCTGCAAAGAGAGGCCTGAAAACACACTCTCTGTGGATGACTTTCCTTCCTCTAAGGAAGATAGTTTTCCCAGTCTCCTGCTTCCTGAATGTCACACAGATGGAATGCGCTTGCTTGGAGGTCGTGATTCAGTGGCAATGACCCCTGAGGCCCTTTGCCCAGGGAGGGCTCCCACACTCACAGGAAAATCAAAGCAACTTCCAAGTGAGTCAGCTCTTCACATCAAGTGGCCAAAGTATTGGAGTTTCAGGTTCAGTATTAGTCCTTCCAATGTATATTCAGACCTGATTTCCTTTAGGATGGAGTGGTTGCGTCTCCTTGTAGTCTAAGCGACCTACAAGCATCTTCTCCAACACCACAGTTCAAAAGCATCCAATTTTCAGCTGTCACTTTCTTTATAGTACATCTTTCATATCCATCCATGACATATGGAAAAACCATAGCCTTGACTGGATGGATCTTTGTTGGCAAAGCAACATCTCGGCTTTTTAATATGATGTCTAGTTTGGTCATCACTTTTCTTCCAAGTCATAAATATGTTTTAAGTTCATGGAGGCAGCCATCACCTGCAGTGATTTCCAAGCCCCCAAAAATAGTCTGCTGCTGTTTCCAATGTTTTCCCATCTATTTGCCATGAAGTGATGAGACTGGATGCAATGATTTTAGTTTTCTGAATGCTGAGCTTTAAGCTAACTTTTTCACTCTCCTCTTTCACTTTCATCAGGAGACTCTTTAGTTCTTATACACTTTCTGCCATAAGGGTGGTGTCGTCTGCATATCTGAGATTCTTGATATTTCTCCCAGCAATCTGGATTCCAGCGTGTGCTTCCTCCAGCCCAGTGTTTCTCATGATGTACTCTGCGTATAAGTTAAATAAGCAGGGTGACAATATACAGCCTTGACATATTCCTTTTCCTATTTAGAACCAGTCTGTTGTTCCATGTCCAGTTCGAACTGTTTCTTCCTGACCTGCATACAGGTTTCTCAAGAGACAGGTCAGGTGGTCTGGTATTCCCATCTCTTTCAGAATTTTTCCCAGTTTATTGTGATCCACACAGTCAAAGGCTTTGGCATAGTCAATAAAGCAGAAATAGATGTCTTTTTTTCTGGAACTCTCTTGCTTTTTCAATGATCCAGTGGATGTTGGCAGTTTGATCTCTGGTTTCTCTGCATTTTTTTAAATCCCTCTTGAACATCTGGAAGTTCACAGTTCATGTGAACTTGGAGAATTTTGAGCATTACTTTACTAGTGTGTGAGATGAGTGCAATTGTGCAGCAGCTTGAATATTCTTTGTCATTGCCTTTCTTTGGGATTGGAATGAAAACTGACCTAATGACTAGGTGTTTTCAATTGCATATGCTGAAAGAACTGGCTGTGCAGTTTTGAAGGAAAAAAAAATCATTTTAACCCATTTTCTCTGAAGTGCAAGGCATATCATGGCCAATCCTGAATCATAAAGTCACCTTTTCTTTATGTAGTCATAGTTTCATGCCTAAATTATAGGCCAACTCATGCTCAAATGGACTCTGATGTCAGGGGCAGATCAACTAATAAAAAGCTTGGATTGTCCCTCTGGAGGAAAGTGAGATCTTGGTCCCACAAGAAGAATCTGAAGGGTTAAGGGAACTTGCAAGAGTGGGGAAAGCTTAGTCCATCCTACATGTACCAAAATCTTAAATAAGGCTTATTTACTTTACCGAAGTAAAAAAACAGATGATGAAAACAATTATAAATCAATGAAAGGTAAAGAAATCCATAGTCTGTTATCAAAAATTGCATTCTAAGAAAACTTTGTTCTCTTAACCTAGAGAGGAGACTAAATTCCATCTGGTACCAGCTTACCAGAAGACAAACAAACAAACAAACAAATTACCAGTAAGTTTAAAAAAAGTATATTCCATATATCTTGAAGTAGCAGTATTTCTGCAAAGGCATCAGTGTGAAACCATAGAGGACATGGTTAAAACCTGATTAAATAGAAATTGACAATGTAATCTGGTCACTGCTGCGACTTGAAATGCTTTAATATGATAACTGGAATTATAACTGACAGCATTTGACCAGGACATATCAGATTTTCACGGATGTCACATAATTTCTAGGATATCTATATTAGGAACTGAAGGAATCTTTGAACCTAGGAAAGGAAACAACAGTCTCAAAGGCCCTTGCTGAATCATCTATCAGCAAGGAATGTCTTTGCAAGGATCGCAAAGTGAAGGGAAAATACACCGACCTGCCTCTGCAACTTCGGTCCTCTGAGCAGATCTGGAGGTCTCCCTTTGTATAAGCTAACCTGTTCCTTCCAAATAGAGGTTTGCAACACAAAACAAGTGGCCGCCTATTCTTCCCCGAAGGAGGCTCTCTTTCCCCACATCCTGCGAACTCCCTTTCCCAGCCTCCTGGAAAAGCGCTTCTTGCAGTTCCTTTCAGAAAATCCTATGGACGGAGAAGCCTGGTAGGCTACAGTCCGTGGGGTCGCTGAGGGTCGGACACGACTGAGCGACTGCACTTTCATTTTCACTTTCATGCATTGGAGAAGTCAATGGCAACCCACTTACTGTTCTTGCCTGGAGAATCCCAGGGATGGGGGAGCCTAGTGGGCTACCGTCTATGGCGTCGCACAGAGTCGAACACGACTGAAGCAACTTAAAAGCAGCAGCAGCAGCAGTTCCTTTCTTAGGGGCAGTTATCCCTGAGATTGGGACCTGGAAAGGCAGAGCCACCTCCACACACACGTCTTTTTTTTCCCCTTTCCTCTGGAGGAGAGCTCTAGTGAGCCTAGGTCTGTCAGGAAAATTCTTGGCTTTGACGGGATCACACCCGGTGTGTGAACCTGCATACCCGACCTAGGGGCCACAGGGCACCTGTTTTGCTCGAGTGGGTCCTGGAGGGGTGCAGCATAGCAAGAGCTTAAAAATCCATCCAATTTGTCTTTTTTTTTTTTACCTCAGAGAGAACGAGTTTGCTCCACCTCCACCCTTTGGCAGTGTGGAGGGAAGAGGGCACCACCCTCTCCCAAAGGGGACATAGGGCCTACCAGGAGAGAAAGGCCCCTTGAGGAGCTGAGCCCAGGTAGGCAGCCAGTGATGTCAAGCACACTCCCGCTGCTTGCTTCTTCATGGGCACTCCCACGATCTGCTAGGAATGTCTTTGCAAGGATCTCAAAGGGAAGGGAAGATACATGGCCCTGTCTCTGGAACTTCAGTCCTCTGAGCAGATCTGGAGGTCTTGAGTTGTATAAGCAAACCTGTTCCTTCCAAATAGAGGCTTGCAAACACACCCCCGGTGGTTGCCTCTTCTTCCCCGAAGAAGTCTTTCTTTCCCCACATGCTGCGAACTCCCTGTCCCAACCTCCAAGAATAGCGCTTCTTGCCATTCCTTTCTTAGAGGCAGTTATCTCTGAGCCTGGGGCCGTAGGGAGTAGCCCCACACTCACAGGGAAAGGCAAAGACTCCTCCATACATCTCCTCTATCCCCTTTGCTCCGGAGGAGAGCTCTAGTGAGCCTAGGTCTTTCAGGAAAATTCTTGGCTTGGACAGGATCTCACCCTGTTTGTGAACCTGCATACCCAACCAGGGGCCACAGAGCACCTGTTTCAGTAAAGTGGGCCCTGAAAGGGTGCAGCCTAGCAAGAGCTTGAAAATCCATTCAATTGCTGTTTTTGTACCTCTGACAGAGCGAGCTTGGCTCCACCCTTTGGCAGTGAGGAGAAAAGAGGCATGACACCCTCCCCAAGGGGACATGGGGCCTACTTTGAGAGGAAGCTGCAACTCGAGAAAATCCAGGAGGTTCTCCCCTCCAGGCGAGATGAGGCCCATTTCCGCTGAGGCGTCTCGAGGCTAATCACAACTAACCTCTGGAACTTCGAAAGGGTCCTTCACACCCTTGCTGCAAGTCAAGAAGTTCTCCGACATACCCATCTCCACTCGAGAGGAAGGACGAGGGTCCCACCCACATCCAGCGGAGCCCCGTTTCCGCCTCGTAGCTCGAGAAGAGGGATCCTTTCCCTTCATCGTCGGGAAAGAATTCCCGGGCTTCCCATCGCATCTCAAGAGGAGGCACTCTCCACAGGAAAGGCGAGAGGAACTCCAGGGCCTTGCCAGCATTCCAAGAGTCCCCCAGATGTCTCCGTCCATTCCAGAAGAACCTGCTTTCCCTTCACTGCCTCGACGTTCACGCGGAGGATAGACTCACACCACCGTGACATGTGGGACAGCCCTGTTCGAAAGCCTCGTGGGAAAGCCTCGATGCAAAGCGGCTGATCCCTTGAACCACATGTCGGAAAGCGTGACACTGCTGCTACAGCTTGTGAGGAAATCGCAGGTGCATGCCCCCACACGAGATGAGGACTGACTCCCATGGTGAGACTCCAGAAGTATGGAAAGATTCATGTCAGCACTGGAGAGGCATCCTCAGGGTCTGGCCCCGACTCCACACAAGGTCTTAGGCACTGGCATCGATGGGAGAGGAATCCCTATAGGCCCCATGGTAACTCGCATGGGGACTGGCCTTTCCTGAGGCCACCAGAGCGAGTCCCTGAGGTCCCCGTCGTAACTCGAGAGCACCTACCACAACTCGGTAAAATCGAGGAGGTTCTCCCCTCCAGGCGAGATGAGGCCCATTTCCGCTGAGGTGTCTCGAGGCTAATCACACCTAACCTGTGGAACTTCCAAAGGGTCCTTCACACCCTTGCTGCAACTCAAGAAGTTCCCCGACAAACCCGTCTTCACTCGAGAGGAAGCACGGGGGTCCCGCCCACATCCAGAGGAGCCCCATTTCCGCCTCGTAGTTCGAAATGAGGGATCCTTTCCCTGCTTCATCGGGAAAGGATTCCCGCCGTTCCCGCTGCATCTCAAGAGGAGGCGCTCTCCACAGGAAAGGCGAATAGAACTCCAAGGTCGTGCCACCACTCCCAGAGTCCCCCAGATGTCTCAGTCCATTCCGGGGAAACCTGTTTTCCCTTCACTGCCTCGACTTTCAAGCCGAGGATCGACTCACACCCCGGTGGCACATGGGACAGCCCTGTTGGAAAGCCTTGTGGGAAAGCCTCACGGGCAAGCCTCGAGGGAAAGCCACAGATCCCTTGATCCACGTGAAGGGAGGCGTGTCACTGCTGCTACAGATCGGGAGGAAAGTGCACGTGCATGCCCCCACTCGAGACGAGGACTGATTCCCCAGGGGAGACACCAGAAGTACCCCAAGTTCCATGACAGCACTGGAGAGGAATGCTCAAGTTCCGGCACCGACTCCACACAATGTCTTAGGCTCCGGCATCAAGGGGAGAGGAATCCCGAGAGGCCCCCGAGCAACTCGCATGGGGACTGGCCTTTCCTGAGGCCACCAGAGCGGGTCCCTGAGGTCCCCGTCGTAAGTCGAGAGCACCTGCCGCAACTCGAGAAAATCCAGGAGGTTCTCCCCTCCAGGCGAGATGAGGCCCATTTCCGCTGAGGCATCTCGAGGCTAATCACACCTAACCTCTGGAAATTCCAAAGGATCCTTCACACCCTTGCTGCAACTCAAGAAGTTCCCCGGCATACCCGTCTCCACTCGAGAGGAAGCAAGAGAGTTCCGCCCACATCCAGAGGAGCCCCATTTCCGCCTCCTAACTCGAGAGGTGGGATCCTTTCCCTGCGTGCTCGGGAAAGAATTCCCGTCGTTCCCGACGCATCTCAAGAGGAGGCGCTCTTCACAGGAAAGGCGAGAGGAACTCAGGGTCGTGCCACCATTCCCAGAGTCCCCCAGATGTCACAGTCCATTCCAGGGAAACCTGATTTCCCAACACTGCCTCGACTTTCAAGCCGAGGATTGACTCACACCACGGTGGCACGTGGGACAGCACTATGGGAAAGCCTCGTGGGAAAGCCTCGTGGGAAAGCCTCCTGGGAAAGCCTCGATGGAAAGCCACAGATCTCTTGATCCACGCGAAGGGAAGCCCCACATTTCTGCCACAGCTCGGGAGGAAAGCGCACGTGCATGCCCCCACTCGAGACAAGGACTGACTCCCCTTGGGAGACTCCAGAAGTACACCAAGATCCATGTCAGCACTGGAGAGGAATCCTCAGGTTCCGGCACTGACTCCACACAAGGTCTTAGGCCCCGGCATCAACGGCAGAGGAATCCCGAGAGGCCCCCAAGCAACTCGCATGGGGACTGGCCTTTCCTGAGGCCACCAGAGCGGGTCCCTGAGGTCCCCGTCGTAAGTCGAGAGCACCTGCCGCAACTTGAGAAAATCCAGGAGGTTCTCACCTCCAGGCGAGATGAGGCCCATTTCCACTGAGGCGTCTCGAGGCTAATCACATCTAACATCTGGAATATCGAAAGGGTCCTTCACACCCTTGCTGCAACTCAAGAAGTTCCACGACACACCCGTCTCCACTCGAGAGGAAGCACGAGAGTTCTGTCCACATCCAGAGGACCCCATTTCCGCCTCCTAGCTCGAGAGGAGGGTTCCTTTCCCTGCGTGGTCGGGAAAGAATTCCCGGCGTTTCTGACGCATCTCAAGAGGAGGCGCTCTCCACAGGAAAGGCTAGAGGAACTCCAGGGTCGTGCCACCATTCCCAGAGTCCCCCAGATGTCTCAGTCCATTCCAGGGAAACCTGTTTTTCCTGCACTGCCTCGACTTTCAAGCCGAGGATCCTCGGTGGCACGTGGGACCGCCCTATGGGAAAGCCTCGTGGGAAAGTCTCGTGGGAAAGCCAGTGATCCCTTGATCCACGTGAAGGGAAGTGTGACACTGCTGCTAGAGCTCGGGAGGAAAGCGCACGTGTCTGCCCCCACTCGAGACGAGGACTGACTCCCCTGGGGAGAATTCAGAAGTACCCCAAAATCAATGTCAGCACTGGAGAGGAATCCTCAGGTTCCGGCACCGACTCCACACAAGATCTTAGGCCCCGGCATCGATGGGAGGGGAATCCCGAGTGGCCCCCGAGCAACTCGCATGGGGACTGGCCTTTCCTGAGGCCACGAGAGCAGGTCCCGGAGGTCCCCATCGTAAGTCGATAGCACCTGCCCCAACTCGAGAAAATCCAGGAGTTTCTCCCCTCCAGCCGAGATGAGGCCCATTTCCGCTGAGGCGTCTCGAGTCTAATCACACCTAACCTCTGGAACTTACAAAGGGTCCTTCACACCCTTGCTTCAACTCAAGAAGTTCCCCGACATACCCGTCTCCACTCGAGAGGAAGCCCGCGAGTACTGCCCACATCCAGAGGAGCCCCGTTTCCGCCTCCTTTCTCGAGAGGAGGGATCCTTTCCCTGCGTGATCGGGAAAGAATTCCCAGCCTTCCCGTCGCATCTCAAGAGGAGGCGCTCTCCACAGGAAAGGAGAGGAACTTCAGGGTCGTGCCACCATTCCCAGAGTCCCCCAGATGTCTCAGTCCATTCCAGGGAAAACTGTTTTTCCTGCACTGCCTCGACTTTCAAGCCGAGGATCCTCGATGGCACGTGGGACAGCCCTATGGGAAAGCCTCGTGGGAAAGTCTCGTGGGAAAGCCAGTGATCCCTTGATCCACGTGAAGGGAAGTGTGACACTGCTGCTAGAGTTCGGGAGGAAAGCGCACGTGTATGCCCCCACTCGAGACGAGGACTGACTCCCCTGGGGAGAATTCAGAAGTACCCCAAAATCAATGTCAGCACTGGAGAGGAATCCTCAGGTTCCGGCACCGACTCCACACAAGATCTTAGGCCCCGGCATCGATGGGAGGGGAATCCCGAGTGGCCCCCGAGCATCTCGCATGGGGACTGGCCTTTCCTGAGGCCACCAGAGCGGGACCCTGAGGTCCCCGTCGTAAGTAGAGAGCACTTGCCGCAACTCGAGAAAATCCAGGAGGTTCTCCCCTCCAGGCGAGATGAGGCCCATTTCTGCCGAGGCGTCTCGAGGCTAATCACATCTAACCTCTGGAACTTCCAAAGGGTCCTTCACACCATTGCTGCATCTCAGGAAGTTCCCGGACATACCCGTCTCCACTCGAGAGGAAGCCGGAGAGTACCGCCCACATCCAGAGGAGACGCGTTTCTGCCTCCTAGCTCGGGAGGAGGTATCCTTTCCCTGCGTGTTGGGGAAAGAATTCCTAGTGTTCCCTTCGCATCTCAAGAGGAGACGCTCTCCTCAGGAAAGGCGAGAGCAACTCCAGGGTCGTGCCACCATTCCCAGAGTTCCCCAGATGTCTCAGTCCATTCCAGGGAAACCTGTTTCCCCTTCACTGCCTCGACTTTCAAGCCGAGGATCGACTCAAACCACGGTGGCACGTGGGACAGCCCTGTGGGTAAGCCTCGTGGGAAAGCCTCGTGGGAAAGCCTCGAGGGAAAGCCATAGATCCCTTGATCCATGCGAAGGGAAGGGTGACACTGCTTCTATAGCACTGGAGGAAAGCGCACGTGCATGCCCCCACTCGAAACGAGGACTGACTCCCCTGGGGAGACTCCAGATTACCCCAAGATCCATGTCGGCACTGGAGAGGAATCCTCAGGTTCCAGCACCGACTCCACACAAGGTATTATGCCCCGGCATCGACGAGTGAGGAATCCAGGGAGCCCCCCGAGCAACTCGCATGGGGACTGGCCTTTCCTGAGGCCACCACAGCGGGTCACTGAGGTCCCCGTCGTAAGTCGAGGGCATCTGCCGCAACTCGAGAAAATCCAGGAGGTTCTCCCCTTCAGCGAGATGGGGCCCATTTCCGCCGAGGCGGCTCCAGGCAAATCACACCTAACCTCTGGAACTTCCAAAGGGTCCTTCACACCCTTGCTGCATCTCAAGAAGTTCCCCGACATACCCGTCTCGACACGAGAGGAAGCACGAGAGTCACGCCCACATCCAGAGGAGCCCCGTTTCCGCCTCCTAGATCGAGAGGAGACATCCTTTCGCTGCGTGTTCGGGAAAGAATTTCCGGCGTACCCATCTCATGTCAAGAGGAGGTGCTTTCCACAGAAAAGGCGAGAGGAACTCCAGGGTCATGCCACCACTCCCAGAGACATCAGATGTCTCCGTCCATTCCAGGGAAACCTGTTTTCCCTGCACTGCATCGACTTTCAAGCCAAGGATCGACTCACACCACGGTGGCACGTGGGACAGCCTTGTGGGAAAGCCTCGTGAAAAAGCCTCCAGGGAAAGCCTCGAGGGAAAGACACAGATCCCTTTATCCCCTCGAAGGGAAGCATGACACTCCTGCTACAGCTCGGGAGGAAAACGCACGTGCATGCCCCGACTCGAGACAAGGACTGACTCCCGTGGGGAGAATCCAGAAGTACCCCAAGATCCATGTCAGCACTGGATAGGAATGCTCAGGATCCGGCACCGACTCCACACAAGATCTTAGGCCCCGGCATCGATGGGAGAGGAATCCCGAGAGGCCCCCGAGCAACTCGCAAGGGGACTGGCCTTTCCTGAGGCCACCAGAGCGGGTCTCTGAGGTCCCCGCTGTAAGTCGAGAGCACCTGCCGCAACTCGAGAAAATCCAGTAGGTTCTCCCCTCCAGGCGAGATGAGGCCCATTTCCGCTGAGGCGTCTCGAGGCTAATCACAGCTAACCTCTGGAACTTCCAAAGGGTCCTTCACACCCTTGCTGCAACTCAAGAAATTCGCCGACATACCCGGCTCCACTCGAGAGGAAGCACGAGAGTCCCGCCCACAACCAGAGGGGTCCCGCTTACGCCTCCTAGCTCGAGAGGAGGAATCCTTTCCCTGCGTGGTCGGGAAAGAATTCCCGGCGTTGCCGTCGCATCTCAAGAGGAGGCTCTCTCCAAAGGAAAGGCGAGAGGAACTCCAGGGTCGTGCCACCATTCCCAGGGTCCCCCAGATGTCTCAGTCCATTCCAGGGAAACCTGTTTTCCCTTCACTGCCTCGATTTTCAAGCCGAGGATCGACTCACACCACGGTGGCACGTGGGACAGCCCTGTCGGAAAGCCGCGTGGGAAAGCCTCGTGGGAAAGCCTCGTGGGAAAGCCTCGAGGGAAAGCTACAGATCCCTTGATCCATTCGACGGGAAGCATGACAATGCTGCTCAATCTCGGCAGGAAATCGCACGTGCATGCCCCCACTCGAGACGAGGACTGAGTCCCCTGGGGAGACTCTAGAATTACCCCAAGATCCGTTTCACAGTGGAGAGGAATCCTCAGGTTACGGCACCGACTCCACACAAGGTCTTAGGCACCGGAATCGACGGGAGAGGAATCCCGAGAGGCCTTCGAGCTACTCGCATTGGGACTGGCCTTTCCTGAGGCCACCAGAGCGGGTCCCTGATGTCCCCGTCGTAAGTCGAGAACAGCTGCCCCAACACGAGAAAATCCAGGAGATTCTCCCCTCCAGGCAAGAAGAGGCCCAATTCCGCTGAAGTTTCACGAGGCTCATCACACCTAACCTCTGGAACCTACTAAGGGTCATTCACACCATTGCTGCAACTCAAGAAGTTCCCCGACAAACCAATCTCCACTCGAGAGGAAGCACGAGAGTCGAGCCCACATCCAGAGGAGCCCCGGTTCCGCCTCCTAGCTCGAGTGGAGGGATCGTTTCCCTGCGTGTTCGGGAAAGAATTCACGGTGTTCCCGTCGCATCTCAAGAGGAGGCGCACTCCACAGGAAAGGCGAGAGGACCTCTACAGTCGTCCCACCATTCCCAGAGTGCCTAAGATGTCTCTGTCCATTCCAGGGAAACCTGTTTTCCCTGCACTGCCTCGACTTTCAAGCCGAGGATCGGCTCACACCACGGTGGCACGTGGGACAGCTCTTTGGAAAATCCTCGAGGGAAAGACACTGATCCCATTATCCACTCGACGGGTAGCATGACACAGCTGCTAGAGGTCGGGAGGAAAGCGAACGTGCATGTCCCGACTCGAGACGAGGACTGACTCCCCTGGGGCGACTCCAGAAGTTCCCAAGATCCATGTCAGCATTGGAGAGGAATCCTCAGGTTCCCGCCCTGACTCCAAACAAGGTATTAGGCCCTGGCATCGACGGTAGAGGAATCCCGAGAGGCTCCCAAGCAACTCGCAAGGGGACTGTCCTTTCCTAGGGCCACCAGAGCGGGTCTCTGAATTCCCTGTCGTAAGTCGAGAGCACATGCTGCAACTCGAGAAAATCGAGGAGGTTCTCCCCTCCAGGCGAGATGAGGCTCATTTCCGCTGAGGCGTCCTGATGCTAATCACACCTAACCTCTGGAACTTCCAAAGGGTCCTTCACACCCTTGCTGCAACTCAAGAAGTTCCCCGACATACCCGTCTCCACTCGAGAGGAAGCACGAGAGTCCCGCCCAAATCCAGATGAGCCCCGTTTCCGCCTCCTAGCTCGAGTGTGGGGATCCTTTCCCTGCGTGTTCGGGAAAGAACTCCCGGCGTTCCTGTCGCATCTCAAGAGGAGGCTCTCTCCACAGGAAAGGGGAGAGGAACTCCAGGGTCGTGCCACCATTCCCAGAATCCCCCAGATGTCTCAGTACAATCCAGGGAAACCTGTTTTCCCTGCACTGCCTCGACTTTCTAGCCAAGGATAGACTCACACCACGGTGGCACGTGGGACAGCCCTGTGGGAAAGCCTTGTGGGAAAGCCTCGAGGGAAAGCCACAGATCCCTTGATCCACGCGAAGGGAAGTGTGACACTGCTGCTTCAGCTCGGGAGGAAAGGGCACGTGCATGCCGCCACTCGAGACGAGGACTGACTCCCCTGGGGAGACTCCAGAAGTACCCCAAGATCCATGTCAGCACTGGAGAGGAATCCTCAGGTTCCAGCACGGATATCACACAAGGTCTTAGGCCCCGGGGTCGACGGGAGAGGAATCCCGAGAGGCCCCCGATCAACTCCATGGGGACTGGCGTTTCCTGAGGCCACCAGAACGGGTCCCTGAGGTCCCCGTCTAAGTCGAGAGCACGTGCCGCAACTCGAGAAAATCCAGGAGGTTCTCCCCTCCAGGCGAGATGAGGCCTATTTCCGCTGAGGCGTCTCCAGGCTAATCACACCTAACCTCTGGAAATTTCAAAGCGTCCTTCACACCCTTGCTTCAACTCAAGAAGTTCCCCGACATACAAGTCTCCACTCGAGAGGAAGCACGAGAGTACCGCCCACATCCAGAGGATCCTCGTTTCCACCTCCTAGCTCGAGAGGAGGGATCCGTTCCCTGCATGGTCGGGAAAGAATTCCCAGCGTTCCCGTCACATCTCAAGAGGAGGCGCTCTCCACAGGAAAGGCGAGAGGAACTCCTGGGTCGTGCTACCATTCCCAGAGTCCCCCAGATGTCTCAGTCCATTCCAGGGAAACGTGTTTTCCCTGCACTGCCACGACTATCATGCCGAGCATCGACTCACACCTCGGTGGCACGTGGGACAGCCCTGTGGGAAAGCCTCGTGGGAAAGCCTCGTGGGAAAGCCTCGAGGGAAAGCCACAGATCCCTTGATCCACGCGAAGGGAAGCGTGACATTGCTGCTACAACACGGGAGGAAAGCGCACGTGCTGCCCCCACCCGAGACGAGGAATGATTCCCCTTGGGGGACTCCAGAAGTACCCCAAGATCCATGTGAGCACTGGAGAGGAATCCTCAGGTTTCCGGCACCGACTCCACACAAGGTCTTAGGCCCCGGGGTCTACGGGAGAGGAATCCCGAGAGGCCCCAGAGAAACTCGCATGGGGACTGGCATTTCCTGAGGCCACCACAGCGGGTACCTGAGGTCCCCGTCGTAAGTCGAGAGCACCTGCGGCAACTCGAGAAAATCCAGGAGGTTCTCCCCTCCAGGCGAGATGAGGCCCATTTCCGCTGAGGCGTCTCGAGGCTAATCACATCTTACCTCTGGAACTTCCAAAGGGTCCTTCCCACCCTTGCTGCAACTCAAGAAGTTCCCCGACATACCCGTCTCAACTCGAAACGAAGCACGATAATCCCGCCCCCATCTAGAGAAGCCCCGTTTCCGCCTCCTAGCTCGAGAGGAGGGATCCTTTCCCTGCGTGGTCGGGAAAGAATTCCCGGCGTTCCCGACGCATCTCAACAGGAGGCGCTCTCAAAGGAAAGGCGAGAGGAACTTCAGGGTCGTGCCACCATTTCCAGAGTCACCCAGATGTCTCAGTCCATTCCTGGGAAACCTGTTTTCCCTGCACTACATCGACTTTCAAGCCGAGGATCGACTCACACCACGGTGGCACGTGGGACAGCCCTGAGGGAAATCCTCGTGGGAAAGCCTCTGGGAAGCCTCGTGGGAAAGCCTCGAGGAAAGCACAGATCCCTTGATCCTCGCGAAGGGAAGCGTGACACTGCTCCTACAGCTCGGGCAGGAAAGCCAACGTGCATGCCCCCAATCTAGACGAGGACTGACTCCCCGTGGGGAGACTCCAGAAGTACCCCTAGATCCATGTCAGCAGTGAGAGAGGAATCCTCAGATTCCGGCAACCGACTCCACACAAGGTCTTAGGCCCCGGCATCGAACGGGAGAGGAATCCTAAGAGGCCCCCGAGCAACTCGCATGGGGACTGGCCTTCTCCTGAGGCCACCAGAGCGGGTCCCTGATGGTCCCCGTCCTAAGTCGAGAGCCACCTGCCGCAACTCGAGAAAATCCAGGAGGTTCTCCCCTCCAGGCGAGATGAGGCCCATTTCCGCTGAGGCGTCTCGAGGCTAATCACACCTAACCTCTGGAACTTCCAAAGGGTCCTTCACACCCTTGCTGCCAAACTCAAGAAGTTCCCCGACATACCCGTCTCCACTCGAGAGGAAGCACGAGAGTCCCGCCCACATCCAGAGGAGCCCCGTTTCCGCCTCCTAGCTCGAGAGGAGGGATCCTTTCCCTGCGTGGCTCGGGAAAGAATTCCCGCTTTCCCGTCCGCATCTCAAGAGGAGCGCTCTCCACAGGAAAGGCGAGAGGGAACTCCAGGGTCGTGCCACCATTCCCAGAGTCCCCCAGATGTCTCAGTCCATTCCAGGGAAAACCTGTTTCCCTGCACTGCCTCGACTTTCAAGCCGAGGATCGACTCACACCACGGTGGCACGTGATGGACAGCCCTGTGGGAAAGCCTCTGGGAAAGCCTCGTGGGAAAGCCTCGAGGGGAAAGCCACAGATCCCTTGATCGCACCGTGAAGGGGAAGCTAGGACACTGCGCTTAATCACGCTCGGGAGGAAACTGCGCAGCGCTGCATGCGCTCCCACTCGAGACGAGGACTGACTCCCCTGGGGAGACTCCAGAAGTACCCCAAGATCCATGTCATCACTGCGAGAGGAAATCCTCAGGTTCCGGCACCGACTCCACACAAGGATCTTAGGCCCAGCATCGACGGGAGAGGAATCCCGAGAGGCCCACCGAGCAACTCGCATGGGGACTGGCCTTTCCTGAGGCCACCAGAGCAGGGTCCCTGAGGTCCCCCGTAAGTCGAGAGCACCTGCCGCAACTCGAGAAAAATCCAGGAGGTTCTCCCCTGGAACTTGCAAAGGGTCCTTCACACCCTTGCTGTAACTCAAGAAGTTCCCCAACCTAACCGTTTCCACTCGAGAGGAAGCCCGAGAGTTCGCCCAAATCCAGAGGAGTCCCTTTCTGCCTCCTAGCTCGAGAGGAGGGATCCTTTCCCTGGGTGGTCGGGAAAGAATTCCCGGCGTTCCCGTCGCTACTCAAGAGGAGGCGCTCTCCACAGGAAACACAAGAGAACTCCAGGTTCGTGCCACCATTCCAGAGTCCCCCAGATGTCTCAGTCCATTCTAGGAAATCCTGTTTTCCTGCACTGCCTCGACTTTCAA
>NW_017190076.1:0-15386 GCF_001704415.2 Capra hircus
CGGATGAGTCTGCTGTTGTGCGTACACCCTGGCGGTCTGACCTGTCACGCCTGTCACCTGGGGCGGCGGGGGGTGGTGGTCAAACATGCTTGGGACGCTAGGGATAGCTTTCTCTGTGGAAGGTGGAAGCCTCCCTTCCGTCCCTCGCTGCAGACAAGCAAACGGACCGAGACGGAAAGCGATGGTGTTTGCCACTTGGGGCATACCTTCCCACGGTCTCTGCGGATTGACACGCCACCCACTTCACCGAGCAGATCGTAGGAGCCTTCCCCCAGAGCTCTTGCGAAATTCTTCAGAACGGTCAGTCTTCCGGTCCCCCGCCATCATCAGGCGAGGTGGAGAGAACCGGATGGGAAAGCTTGAGGAATGACTTCTTTCGTGGGGTTGGGTGAACTGAGGAATAGGATGCTGAAGTGGATGCCTGACTTCTTGAGGAAAAAAAGGATTGGGGGCGGGGAGGAGCAGGCGGTCCACTTAGGAGGTCGGGTTGAACGTGGACACGTAAACTGTACGTCAGAACAATCCAAGAGCACCAGGATCCTATGCCAGCACGGGAAAGTAGACGTATGACTTTGCATGAACCTCTGAGGGAAAAGAATCTGAACACCTGAAACGAGCATGACTTTGGAACGCCCCTCCCCGCGCGCCCTCCCCCCCCCCCCCCCCCCCCCCCGCCCAGACTTCATTTCTGCCATAAGGGTGGTATCATGTGCCTATCTGAGGTGATTGATCGTTCTCCCGGCAATCTTGACTCCCGCTTGCGCTTCATCCAGCCCAGCGTTTCTCATGATGTGTACTCAGCCTGTAGGTTAAATCAGCAGGGTGGCGATAGACAGCCTTGATGGACTCCTTTCCCTATTTGGAACCAGCCTGTTGGGTTTCCATGTCTAGTTCTAACTGTAGCTTCCTGACCTGCAGAAATACAGATTCCTCCTTTTTTTTCTTTTTTTAAATTCCCTAACCTGAGTGAAAAGCGACAGAGACAGAGAGAAGACAGATGGAGGGACGGACGGACGGACGGGCGGGCGGGCGGGCGGGAAAAAGACAGAAAGAAACATAAAATAATGAAAGGACCTATACCGTTCCACCTGTTGCTTTCCAGATACAAAGAGAAAACAGAGGACCGAAAGGACACAGTGTTGAAACTGTGAATTTGGAAAGACGGACATCCCCTTGGTCCCTTCGTACAACACCCCTGTGGGCAGAAGGGAATCCTTTCTCTTTTTCTCTCGATCTGGTCCTTCCAGACTTCGGAAACTCTCCGTGGAGGATTCTCATCTCCTTGGCGATCGTGATTGCCACAGGTTCCTTAGGGGCCCAGAGGGTCTTTCTGAGAAACGCGGGGATGCACTCCTGGAGACCCGGCTTCCGTCCCTGGGCCAGGAAGGCCTCCTGGAGAAGGACATGGCAACCCGCTCCAGGACCCGACCCTGACGTCTAGAAATCCGTCTCCTAGACTGCCTCTCCCTGCGCCGACTGGTGTCTCGAATCCGCTCCAGGGATGAACCTGTGTGTTTCCTTGGTTTCCCTACAAGTGCCTCTGAGGGGAAAGAAAATACCCGATGGCTCGCACCCCAGGCCTGCTTTCCCGGACCCGTCCATCGACATCACGGCCTCCTGTAGAGGAGATACGATCGCCGATTCACTGAACGGAGGATCTGTGCTCAGAAACTCTTTCCACGACATGGAGGCCCTACTACCGAACCTATTTCGTCCTTCCCTCCTTCTGGTTTTTTTTTTTTTCCCCTTTCTTTTCTTTTTCTCCCCTTTTCCTCTCACGTCCATGCACACGCACACGCACAACGTGCCGTCTCTCACGTACACGTGTACGTGCACGCACTCACGCACACAGACACCAGCTCAGCTTTTCCTAGGTTCCAGGCAAGGGACAGAGGAGGGAAAACTGCTAGGGTTCGGAGTAGGCCGCCGTCCCCACCCCACTCCAGCCCACCGCACGTGAACCTCCGTGCCCGATGGAGTGTTTTGGATTCGAGGGACGACAGAGCCGGCCGGCGCCAGAGGAACGGTCTGCCCCTCCCTCCTTTTCTGTCTCTCTGAAGGCTGAAAGAGACGGGAATCCCAGACCGCCTGACCTGCCTCTTGAGAAATCCGTAGGCAGGTCAGGAAGCCACAGTGAGAACTGGACATGGACCGACAGACTGGGTTCCAGATTGGGAAAGGAGGACGTCAAGGCTGTATATTGTCACCCTGCTTATTTCACTTCTATGCAGAGGACATCGTGAGAGACGCTGGACTGGAAGACACGCAAGCTGGACTCGAGATGGCCGGGAGAGATAGCGATCCCCTCAGATATGCAGAGGACACCACCCTTATGGCAGAAAGGGAAGAGGAGCTGAAAAGCCTCTTGAGGAAAGGGAAAGAGGAGAGTGAACACGTTGGCCTAAAGCTCAACATTCAGAAAACGGAGATCATGGCATGCGGTCCCATCATTTCGTGGGAAATAGATGGGGAACCAGTGGAAACAGGGTCAGACTTTATTTGGGGGGGGGGGGGCGCTCCAGAATCCCTGCAGATGGTGACTGTAGCCATGACGTTCCAAGACGCTGACTCCTGGGAAGAAAAGGGACGACCAACCTAGATAGCATCTTCCAAAGCAGTGACGCGACGTTGCCGACTAAGGTCCGTCTAGTCAAGGCTATGGTTTTTCCTTGCTCACGGATGGATGTGAGAGCTGGACTGTGAAGGAGGCTGAGCGCCGAAGGATGGATGCTTGCGAACTGTGGTGTTGGAGAAGACTCTCGAGAGTCCCTTGGACTGCGAGGAGATCCAACCAGTCCGTTCTGAAGGAGATCAGCCCTGGGATTTCTTTGGAAGGAATGATGCGAAAGCTGAAACTCCAGTCCTTTGGCCACCTCATGAGAAGAGTGGACTCACTGGAAACAAACTCGGATGCTGGGAGGGATTGGGCACAGGAGGAGAAGGGGACGACCGAGGATGAGATGGCTGGATGGCATCACGGACTCGAGGGACGTGAGTCTGAGTGAACTCCGGGAGATGGGGATGAACAGGGAGGCCTGGCGTGCTGCGACTCATGGGGTCGCAAAGAGTCGGACACGACTGAGCGACTGAACGGAACGGAACTGGAGGCAGGCAGGAATGAAAGCCTCCTCCCACGGAGGGGAAGCTGCCAAGGGAAGACGGCTGCTTCGACGCACGTCCGTGATCCTCGCACGCACGAGCGGGGTTTCCTGGGTGACAGAAAAGGAGGAGACTCCTTTGGCCTGACGCGAGGCGAGTGTGTCCCTCGGCCACCCTCCCCACCCCCCCCAGCCCCCTTCCTCCGCACGGTGCCGAAAGGGGCAGTCTCAAGGTGGAGACGTGGAATGGGGGGATGGGGATGGGGATGGGGATGGGAAGAGGGGTGGGTGGGGCGGATCACCATTCAATGGAGAGAAGCTCGAGGCGAAGTCAAAGGCTCTGACTTGACTGGAAAGCTTTCTGCATTTGAATGAAGCTATCGGACGAGGCCCTGCAGGGGGAGGGTGGGGGAGGGTGGCGGTGGGGCCCACAGACAATAGCCCCTGCCTGCCTGCCTGCCTGCCTGCCGGCCTGCCTGCCTGCCTGCCTGCCTGCCTGCCGGCCGGCCGGCCTGCCTGCCTGCCTGCCGGCCTGCCGGGCTGAGGAGGCCCTCTGGCGGCGGCGGGGTCACGCTCCCGACTCCTGCAGCTCAACTCGGTCCCTTCAAGGAAACTCCTGGGGTGACTCCTGTCCAGGGAATCATCCAAATGGGCCTGTTTCTGAAAAAGGCCCGAGTCACAGCTGTGACAGATTCTGTGGATCTCTTGACCTGCACCCTCCCTCCCATCCTGTCAGATCCTTTGGACACGCTTGAAGAGGTCTTTGGCCTCGGCCCAGAAAACAGGCTGAGATAAACAAATACGTTTTGGTCTTTTTTTTTTTTTCTTCTTTTGAACAGGGCGAAAACGATGCATGGCCGTGGATTGGAGAGAAACCTGCTCCCCTCGCGCGCCTGAAGGCAGGGAGTTCTCAGCGGGACAGAAATGACATTCAGAAATGAACCGTTTACACTTGGTGACTATGTCAGAACAAATAGTAACACCAAACTTTGATAAAGTGCTGTGATTTCCTTCTGGGAGGTTTCAGACCCCTCTCTATTGACCTTTAAGTCGATCATCAGTGTGTTGTCCGTCTCACTGCGACAAAGCCCCTGCTCCCATCCTAACCTCTCTGAGATCTGTGATTTCCACCCGATGGACAGAGTCATCACACGCTTAGATCCACCCAGCTCGTCACACAACAGCGTGGACGGGCACGTGCGTGCGTGGGCGCGTGGGCAGGTGGGTGGGTGGGTGGGTGGGTGCGTGGCTGGGTGCCTGCGTGCGTGCATGCGTGGGTGGGTGGGTGCGTCCGTGCGTGCGTCCCTGTGCCTTTCACCTTTCAGATGATGAACCCCGCCCCCTCACCTCTCCCGCCCCCCGCCCCCCCCACACTGCATTGTCCTTCGCCCAGCTGTGTCTCTGTGCCACCCACCCTCCACCACACCCACAACCACAGGCGCACCACACACCACACGCATGCCCGCACGCACACCCTGCCTGCACACCGCGCACACACACATCCCGACGCAGACACACACACACACACACACACACACACGCACACGCACACACACACGCAGCCCGTTCGCACCCCGCTCGCACAGGCCGCACACCACACACTGCCCCCTACCCCCTACACGCACGCACGCTGCGTTGTCCTTTGCCTGGCTGTGTCTCTGGGCCACTGTCTCTGCACGCCCCACCCCCTTCCGGCCACGGCCACGCCCACACCCACTGGCGCATCCCACACGCACACACCCATGGTGCCCACCCGACACACGCTCGGCCTCACGTGGAACCTATACACACACCGCACACATTACCCCTCCCCCCCCACACCCACGCAGCACCACCTGCGCGTGCCCCACCACACGCCGCCTCCTGCCGGGGTCCAGCCCCGTCGGATCCAGGGAATTCGAAGGTGGGGACGGCGTTGGCGTCCTTGGATACGTACATATCGAATGACAGAGATATAGAGAGATTAGAAACGCATAGTGTCGTAGGAAAATGAGCGGAGGAAAAGAGGCTGAATCCCTTGGGATTCGGCCAGAGAAACGGGGAGCAGGAAAGAAGCGACATGCGGGTATCAGTCTTTCCGGAAACGGATCCGATTTCTTTCGTGTGGGGTTTGCTTCTATCCCTTCTGTGACATATAGGGATGAATACAGAGTCCCGCGGGGGCCAGGAGTCCCGACCTTTCTCAGAATCAGGTGCTTCACGTAAATGTACGAGAAAAACAAACAAAAACAAGCAAACAAAAAAACCAAACAGGTCTTAGGGATGTGACCTAATCTTCTGGCCGTGAGGCCTGCTGACATGTGACGATCCTTTCTTTCTGATCCCCAAAACACTTCTGTGTTCCAAGGGTGTTTTTTTTCTTAAACCAGGCACCACCCTCCAGATAAAGTGACATTCCTGTAGGGTGAGGGTGTCGTGAGTTCCAATCGAGAAAGGAACGGATCGAACCCAAAGTTCACATGAGTCGTCTGAAAGGGGACTCCTTATGTCTCCTCGATGCTAGTTATATTCACGATAAGGGCAGGGAATATGGAGATGGAGCAGCAACCATCAGCCCAACCCACGAAAATCCTTTCCCCGATGTTGCCCTGAAGGTCTATGTCGTCTTCGGAGAGTGATGGAGTGACCTGTTTGCATAGCAAGGACACAGGGATGGATCACAAAGGACAGGGATCTGTTCCCAAAGAGACCATTCCTTCACTCAAAAAGTCTAGTCTTGCTCCCCTTAAGAACGACCCCTCTTTCCTTTTCTGCATTCCAACGACATGGATTCATCGATTCCCAGGTGCCTAAGGATATGGAGGCCTGGCGGCCATCGTGGACTCGACCGTGAGAAAAGCCCTGTGCTCGTGAAGACTCTCCAGAGACTCCCAGACTCTCTGTGCTGTGTACGGTGGAGAGGGAGGCGACGCTCGTGTGCGTCGTGGCGGGAGGGTGGGTGACCCTGTCACGCGAGCTGGTCTGTCGGCGGAGAGGTTTGACCTGAGACGCCCTCGTCACCCCCAGGGCCGAGAATGAGCCGTCGTGATCGGCCCGACACGTGAAACACCCTTCACCCACGTCGTTCCTGACCGACCCGCTGGACTCCTCATTTCTAGGGAGACTCTGGCTTTGGGGGTAGATGCTCGGGAGCGGGGGGTTTCCTGAGGCTTGATCACGCCTTTGCGTGTGCCAAGCCTCCTTCCTCGTGACCTTGGCCATGGGCGGAGTTCCTCACGCTGGCCCCGGCCATGACAAGTCAACATGTTGTGTGTAAGTGTGTGATCCTTTTTGTCTGGAAACTGTTTCAAAACCGTTTCCTAAAGGGATTGGAGAGAAACCTGCTCCCCTCGCGCGCCTGAAGGCAGGGAGTTCTCAGCGGGACAGAACCTGCCTTCACTTCTCAGGGGGACCGGGACGGTCCCCTCACCTCGTGCACCCCCAACCCCGAGCCCAGTCCCGGCCCCTCCCCTCCCCGCCCCACCCACCCACCCACCCACCCACCCAGACACCCACACACACATACACACACACACACCCACACACACACACACACACACACACAGGCGCGCGCGCACGCTCACCCGGACCCGGCTCCCACCCCCATCTCCCCAACCTCACACCCCCCCCCACCCCACCCCACCCCACCCCGCCCCTCCCCGGCGACGAGGGGGGCCCGGGGAGGGGTGGCTGTCTCAGCCCCGGCTCTGAGACGTCCTCTGGGGCACCGCTCTCGGCCGGGACGCCGGCCCGCCGCCCTGCCGCTCGGTGTCCGTCCCCATCAGCCGTGTCCCCGAAAGGCGCGCGAGCTCGCGGACAACAAAGAGCGCGCCCAGACAGCAACCGAAGGGTCCTCCTGAGCCCGACACGGCCGCGCGTACGGATCCACGTAGAGGTCGCGGGTCTCCCCGTCGGATGCACGAATAGGATCCACACAGCCTCGATTGTGTTTCCGCTTCGATGGGCCGCCCTCTCCGGAGAGATCGTGTGGGTCAGCAAGCGAGCCAGCACGGAAGGGAACGAAACCGAAACCGCAGCCAAGTCGAGGGAGCGCTGAGCCCGAGGAACTCGCCGATCCCGTGGCGTCATTGGCCACACACAGCCTTTCTCGATGGCAGAGAGAGATGTGGCACGGATCCCCGTGTGGGTCGTTCGTGCCCGAAACCACGCGACGGAGAGTGATCGTGTCTCATTCGAATCCTCTCTAAAAAGATACACCAGGTCCCATGAGGGAATGGTATCTTGGAGGGCAAAAGGGGATGACATGTGACAGGAAAATCAAAGTGGAATCGGCATCGCCAAGAGAGCGCCGCCCCAAAATAGAGAAGGGGAGGGCCGTGGAGGAAGAGGTCTGTGTCTCAGTCTGGAAACTCGGAGCACCTCCTGGGGAACAGAGGCCTCCGGATCATCGAAACAGTGTTCCCGACATTCAAGACCCCTATCACACACACCCTCCCCTTTCCCTACATCACTTGTGACGGTCTGTCTACCCTGGAAGAAGACACGGGTCCTTGTTTGCATGACAGTCCGTCATCATTGCTCTCAGGTCGCTTTACAACCTCACGGAGTTTCAGCTTTCTAAGCCCCCGACTCTTTCCTGGGGAAGGTTCCCCCGGTTTTTATTCAAACCCGTGTCCCTGCATGGCCATATCGAAGACCCCCAAATAAAGCTTTCTTTTTCTTTCTTCCCCCCCCCCCTCTCTTTTCTTTTCTCTTCTTTTCTTTTTTTGGCGCAGCCGATACTGACTCTTCATGGAAAGACAAGAAAACTAGGTGATTTTCTGTGTTTAATTTCCAGGTGTATTGAAATATCATTTCCTTCGTGAAGGACATATGACATCCTTCGTTCTCATGTGTACAGAATGGGCACAAGAGGCACCTGTATGTTGCCAAAGAAGAATGACCACCCAAGCGGTAGCTCATAGCTTTCTCACAACCCATACAGATCATGACTGGATGTGAAAGAAAGGGAAGTCACTCGGTCGTGTTCGACTCTTTGCGACGCCACGGACTGTAGCCTACCAGGCTCCTCCATCCGTGGACAGTTCCAGGCAAGAATCCTAGAGTGGGTTGCCATTTCCTTCTGCCATTGGACGGGAGGAGAAGGATTCATGTCCACTGTCATGGCAACTTTCTCAGATGATCATGCTGCTGCTGCTGCTGCTGCTGCTGCTGCTGCTGCTGCTGCTGCTGCTGCTGCTGCTGCTGCTGCTGCGTCGCTTCGGTCGTGTCCGAATCTGTGCGACCCCACAGACGGTAGCCCACCGGGCACCCCCGTCCCTGGGATTCTCCAGGCAAGAACACTGCAGTGGGTTGCCATGTCCGCCTCCAAGGCGTGAAAGTGAAACGCGCAAGGGAAGTCGCTCAGTCGTGTCCGACTGTGAGCGACCCCGTGGACTGCGGCCCACCAGGCTCCTCCCGTCCATGGGATTTTCCGGGCAAGAGGACTGCAGTGGGGCGCCATGGCCTTCCCCGGATAGTACCATACAATAATAATAACGCTGTTCATTAGAATCACCGTGCTCTTTGTGACGTATACAGTATAGATGTACCTTATCCGTGAAGTCGTTTTTTTTTTTTTTCTTTCCCCCTTACATCAATGCAATATCTTCCCATTTCTCCCTCCCCCAGCCGTTCTGTGATGACCGTCTTCCTTCTTTCTTTCTTTCTTTCTTTCTTTTTTGGATGGCCATCCATGGCATGTGAGTGGCATGAGAAAGTCTTTCTCTTTCTCTACCTGACTTATTCATTTGGCATCACGCCCTAAGTCACATCCATGCTATCACCAGACAAGAATGCGTTCGTTCCCGTGGCTCCGTGGGACATCTATTTCTACCTATCGATCGATCTCTGTCTGGATCGTGTGTCTTCTTTCCCTCTTCTTCCCTTGATGGACACTCGGGCTGTTTCCCTCTCTTGACCCGTGTGACTGATGCTGCCGTGGACATGGGAGTGCAGATCTCTCTCTGAGATTTCGCTTCCGTGTCTCTTCTCTTTAGATGTCTACCCAGAAGTGAGAGTGTTGGAAAGATCGATCACGTCTCGACCACGACTCTTTTCGAAGTCCTTCTGAGGGGATCCAGGGAAGGATCCATTCTTTTCCCATAGACGCCGTTGGACTCCCAGTGCGACCGCACGCGTCTCAGGGAATACGGCGGCGACCACGACGACAACCCAAACGCTCCCGCGAACGCGATGGTGCCCGAGGGTGTGTCCGCAGGACGACTCCCCGGTGCCAGCTTTCCACGTCCACGAGCCGCCCACCCCCCACCCCCCCCGCGGTCGTCGGCAAGTCGTCCCATCCACACGGAGCCCCGGTTTTCGTGGGCCCGGGTTGCCTGGGTGCCAGTCGATCCCCAGATGAATGGAGCGATGACAGACTCCTTGGGGACCAGAGCAGAGAGACGTGGAATTCTTTCCACGAGACGAGTGCGATGAGAAGAGAACGATGCGAAGTGGTGCCTGGGGAGCCAGGAAGAGTCGCACGGGAAAGAGAACATGTCAGACGAGAGGGGAGAAGGATTCAAAGTGAGTGGAGCGCGGCGGGGGAGACGGGCCCCGAAGATGCGAGCAGATGCCGGGGGCACTGCACGCCTGGACCCGTGAGCCTGCAGGGAGCCGAGAGGGATGGCCGTCCGCTGTCTGCGGGTCCGCGTGGGCCGATCTCCAGAGCCCGGACCGGGAAGGACTTCTTCCCGAGAACAGGCACGCTCACGGTCCCCGCGGGTCACGTCTCCACTGGGCTCTCAGCACTGCAGGGAGAGCTTCCCGCACTTCCGATGGCACGGTGAGCTGCGGTTTCTTGATCTCATCGACCGCGGAGTCGGCGAGCTTCCCGAGGGATGGGACGAGGTATTGGCCGACGGCGTCCCATCCTAGACCCCGTATTGCTTTCAAATCGTGGGACGTCTCTGATCTCTGTGGGGGTGTGCCGTGTCTTCACGGCTGTGCGAGCGGTTCTCTCTCCGCGGAGGAGGGGGCCGCTCTGCGGTTGTGTGTCTGGGCTTCTCGTGGCTGTGGTTCCTCTTGGGGAGCGTGGGCACTGGGGCACGTGGGCTTCAGCGGCTGCTGGGTGTGGGCTCAGCGCTCGCAGTGGCCAGGATCTAGAGCACGGATTCCGTCGGCGAGGCCTATGGGCTTCGTGGCTCTGTAGCACGTGGGATCGTCCCGGGCCGGGGATGAAACCCGTGTTTCCTGCGTGGGCACGGGACGGTTTCCTACGGAGCCGCCGGGGAAGCCCCCGTCCCAAACTCGAGATGGATATCCTGCCGTCCCCCGCTTGGGATGGGAGAGTTTCTGAACGATCAGGCCCGGAAAAGGGATTGCATCGTGAAGGGTTGACCTTCGTTTCTCACAGACCGGCACTCTTGCTGCTTCTTGAAGTGTCCTAGAGAAGAAGACATCGGATTCCACGTGAGATCAGCTCCTTTGACTAGCCACAACAAGGGGGATGGAGAAACACAACAGTTGGTTTCTTTTGGACGATGAGCCCCCCTCTGTGTGTGTGTGTGTGTGTGTGTGTGTGTGTGTGTGTGTGTGTGTGTGTGTGTGTGTGTGTGTGTGTGAGAGAGAGAGAGAGAGAGAGAGAGAGAGAGAGAGAGAGAGAGAGAGAGAGAGAGAGAGAGGCCTTCGTGGTTCTAAAGCAAGAAGCACTGAGGAGTGAAGACATTCTTGAACTCACATCGTTTCCTTCCTTTCCGTCGTGATGGTCCAGTGATGTTTGGAGGACGACGTGGACTGTTTCAGGGTAGATGCTTTTAGAAGGCTGTGAAGGGACTTCCCTGCCTGGTGGTCCAGTGGTGAAGGATCCACCTGCCGAGGAGGCAGGGGGACAGGGTGTTTTCCACCGAACCCCTGATCCGGGACGATGCCACAGGGCTCCGGGCAGGTTCGACACAAACCTACAGAACGGACGGTGCCAGGCGTGAAGGCGAGGGCACACGGCCCGGGGACTCTGGACGAGGGTGACTGACGCGGACGGACACTGCCGTCTCCGTCTCCGTGGAGGTGGGTTGTGGCCAGCACGCTCCTCTGGGGCAGGCTGTTCCTAGGACCGTTGGGGAGCGTGCGCGTGCATGGGAGGAGCAGGGGACCTGAGGGGACTCTCTATCCTCTCTGCTCCACGGGATCCCCGGAACCCTCATCTGCTCCAAGAGAGGATTCGTCCCGTGGAAAGACAGACCCACACGCGAGTGAACCTCATTTCTGGTTCCCTTGGCTTCTGAAAGCGTGACGCTCCGGTTCGTGCGACTCTCTGGCTTTCTGTTCTTCCCGAGATCCCGGCCTGCTCACTGGAAGGACACGAGGAGCCGGATGAGATCTCCCTCTGCACGGCGGCGGCTCCAGCGTGCGCACGTTTCAGCGGCCACGGCTTGCGGACATCGCACCGAGAGCCGAAGCCCCGCCCGGTGGGACAGACGCCTGTTTCCACGACGGGGGAACCGTGCTCGGTGCGGGAAGCCCCATCCTTGCCCCTGCCTGTTCGATCTGCAGGGCCTCTGCAAAGAACACACGCGCCCGATCTCGTGACCGATCCCCTTTTCGGAGCCAGCCCGGGGCGTCGTCTGTTTCCCGGGCCACAGGCACACACTGGCACTGGGGAGTGGTGTCGTTCCTCCTCCTCGTCCTCCTCCTCCTCCTCCTCCTCGTCCTCCTCCTCCTCGTCCTCCTCCTCCTCCTCTCTGCCCCCACCCTTCCCCCCGCATGCAGGCTCCCCCACACCCCCGCCTGGCCCCGGCCCGTCCGGGTCTCCCCCACCCGCAGAAAAGGCCAGGGGACACATGGTCCCAGGACGACGCGGTCGAGAGCCAGTGGCAGTCCGCTGGGATGCGGGGAGGAGAGACGCCCGAGCGTACCTAGGCCGACACTGCCACCGTGTGGGGTGAGAGGCCGGTGCGAGGAGAGCTCAAGAGTTCAGAGGAGGAGGAAGAGGAGCAGGAGGCAGAGAGGGAGGCGGGGGGTGGAGGGGAGGGCCAGGCTGAAGCTGTCTCGGGGGCGATGACGTGGAAGAGAAACGTTCCCCTTCAGAAGGGCGCTCCGAAGAGAGAGCGTTCCGGCGGGACCTTGAGAGCACCTTCAAGCTGGGAGCGGGGTGGGGTGGGGTGGGGTGGGGTGGGGGAGGGAATCATCCAGACGTAGGAAAGACACCAGGCACAGAAGGCGAGACCGCTTCTTGACCAAAGGGAATCGGATGCTTTTCTGTCCACGTCTGTGCTCCATCCTCAGACTCTCATGGGAATCCAGCCGGCCGGCCGGCCGGCCGGCCGGCCAGCCACCGTCGTGTCGCTCCTTTTCTGTTCTCTCCGTGTTTCATGGCGAGTGAGTGAGAGAGTCTTTCGATGGTTCGCTAGGATGTGTGAATGTCGTGGGACCATGGTACTTGTCAGCCGTGGATGAACAGAACGGCTTCGGCTTTCAGGGTGATCCTGAACTCCCACGCCAAGGGAGGCCTGTGTGTCCCTGTGTGCTGGAGGACACCGTGCTACCCACATCTTGATCTCGGACTGAACACAACCACCGTGGGGAGGGTGTTCGTGGGTTGGCTTCCTTTCCTTTCCCTATGGCGCTCACCTGACCGTCCTGCCCACTCTTTGGATCCTTGATCTCCCCCTCGCCCTCGAGGCCATCGGTCCTTTTCTCTCTCCTCCTCCCGCTCCCCGTCCTCCTACTCACCCTAGTTTCTCCCCCCGCCTCCCCACTCCCCGCCCCTCCACACACACGCAAGTCCCGCTCTTCTCAAATGGACCTCTCACCGACGGCCAACGTTTCCTTTCGCCTTCTTTCCTTCCTCCCGTCCTGCTTCCTTCCCCCCCTCTTTTTTTTTTTTTTTCCCCTCGTGTGTTGTTCCCCCGTTCCTTTTCAGCTGTCCCGACGGTGTTTCCGAGTGCAGCGCATGACACAGAGATCACCAGGATGCATCTAGTGAGGGACCGTCCGTCACCGCTCGGTGTCACGGCAGATGACGTCTGGTGTCGTGACGCGCCCGTGACCCCTGGACTCCCCGGGTGGAAGGTCGCCCCGCGTCCTCTGTCTCCCTCGCCCGTGGCGCTCGTTCGCTCGTTCTCTCCCCCACCCCACCCCCCGCCACCGTCTCCCCCGCTCCCTCCTCTGGCCACCCCTCATGTGTTCCGTGGTGGTCTCTTAGGAGCCTGTTTCTCTTTGGTTCCGTTGTGTTCACGGTGTCTCGTTTGGTAGGTACTGCATGGAAACGACGGCTCTGAGGTATTTCATGGAGCATCATCCCCTCGAAAGGTCTCTCCAAGTTCCTGCAGACTGTGAGATTTCATTCCCTTCTGGTGGTTGAGTCCCATGCCTCTGTGTGCGTGTGTGTGTGTGTGTGTGTGTGAGTAGATACAGGCGTAGGCACACAGACAGAGAGCTCTCTCCTTCTGCGTGTACGGATGTCTACCTAGGTATGGGGGGGGGGGTCGATCCCACACATACACACGTCCGTAGCTTCTTTGTCCCCTCCGTGGGCACTCCGTGGAGTGGCTGGGTTGGGTCGAAGGGGACTCTTTGGTGGAGTGTTCCGAGGGAATCGCAGGACTCTTTTCCCTAGGGATGTGGTTTCTCTCTCTGGGAGGCCCCAGGGGATGAGATGTGATCTCTCTGAGTCCGCCCACGTGTTCCTCAGCGGCAGCAAAGACGCGTTCGATCGATCAGGAGCCACTGTCTTCTGATGTTTCGAACTTGCTGTCGCGATGGCGATTCCAGCTCCTGGGCCTTTCCCCTCCGAACGAGAAGGATCCTGGTCCAGATAAACGCCCCGGGGTGCTTCCGTGAGCCCGCCCCCACCCCAGCAGCCCCAGCCCAGCCCAGCCCAGCCCAGCCCAGCCCAGCCCTGCCGCTGCTTGGTGTCCTACCTGGTGCTTCCGGGCGTCTGTCTGCTCTCCCCGTCTTTGGAAGGAAGGTGTCTGCTCGGGCCCCCTGCCTGCCCACTTCGCTCATCGGGGGTTGTTTCCCTTTTGGAGCCTGAGTTGTCTGACGCCTTGATCAGTTTTGGACAGAAAAGCCCCTTTTGCAAGATGCTTGCGCTTTCCCCGTATATACCCGCGCGCGCACACACACACACACACGCACACACACACACACACACCACACACACACGGATGTGTGTTTCCGTCCGTGTGTGTCTGTGAGTATCTATATGTACATAGATACACCTCTAGATACTCACACGCGCGCACGTAGACATCTACACAGACACGTGGGTATCTGTGCACTTAGGCACATGTACACGGACTTCTATGGACATGTGTGTATACACACGCCACGTTCGCATATGCGTTGACGTGTGTGCGCATCTATGCACATGCATCTGCGTCTAGGCACTCTAGACGCACCCGTGCACCTGTATGTGCGTACGTGCACGCATGTCTACTGATAGATACCTGTGTGGATATCGACACATAGACACTCGTACGTCTGGGTGGACCTCTCTACGCGATACGTAGACGTCTGTGGATGTGTCCGTATGTGCGTATGCATGTGTGCATACACGTGTGCATATACGCACGCGGATAGATGCGTCTATGGAAGCATGCACGTACGTGAACGCATATACGTGCACCCACACCGGTGCGTATACATCACACGTATACACACGTGTGCATCTGTATGCGTGGACACGTCCGCCTTGATTTGTATGTGTGCGTCTATGGATACCGACGTATCTGCGCATACGAGCCTGTGTATTCGTGCCTGTGTATATCCGTGTGCGTCTGTGTATATATGCCTGTGTCTACGTATATATACACGCAACGCGTACAGCACAGTAGAAACGCCTAGGCATACACGTGCGCACACAGACACTAGAGGAGAGATTAGTTGCATGCTCCAGACCCCCCCCCTCCCCCCCGAAAGCCGCGCTGGGTGTTTCGGTGACAACGAGCCAGTTAAATGAATAAATATACTTTTGTGTGGAAGGGTCGATAGCAGAAAGGATGAATAGCAAGAAGCCACCAGGTTGCGGACAGGGTCAGATGGTCTAATAGAATGGCGTGCGCGGCTGCTTAGGAGGAAGGTCAGGAGGAAGAGGGGAGAGGGAGAGGGAGGAGGTGGCGGAGAGGGGAGGAGGGGACCGGGGGCGGGGAGGAGGGGAGGGGGGAGGGGAGGGGGAGCGGGAGGGGGGGGGGGGGAGAGAGGAGAACGGCATACAGCATGTGCGTATAGGCGGCGGCTGCTGTGCGTCGCGTGGTGGGAGTAGCAGCACGCATCAATGCGGGCGTTCTACATATAGGGCGCGCAGACACAACGGGTATGACCGAACAACACTGGGTTCGAGAGGGCATCGCTCACAATGCAGGCAAG